>NC_057721.1:7839820-7880464 GCF_004010195.1 Chiloscyllium plagiosum
GTATTTAGTCAGTGTTTGTCGGTTTTCTGTATATGCAGGTTTGTAGTTCTCCATTGTCTGTTCTTTTGACTGTGACGTCCAGGGATGCGAGTTTGTTGTCAGTTTCTTCCTCCTTGGTGAACTTTGTTGTGAGGGTGTTGTTGATGTTAAGTGTCTCTTCTATCTTGTTTCGTTTTGTGATGACAAAGGTGTCATCTACGTAGCGGACCCAGATTTTTGGTTTGATGGTTGGTAGGGCTGTTTGTTCTAGTCTTTGCATTACCGCTTCTGCTATGAATCCTGATAGCGGAGATCCCATGGGTGTGCCGTTGGTTTGTTTGTAGATTATGTTGTTGAAGGTGAAGTGGCACTCCAACCACAACGCCATAAACAAACACATAGATCTAGATACTATCTATCAACGCCTCAGAAAACGAACAGGAAATCACCACAAACCCCAGGAACCCCATCCAGGACAAACATATAAATAGAAAGCAGGAGACAACAGCTTCACTTCACTTGGAGGTGGCAACTGATGTTACCTAGCCAGGTAATGAAACGTCTGGATATCAAATCTACAGCTCAGCGAGCAAACTTACACCCTAAACCGCAACCTGAGCTACAAACCTTCACAAACCTTGCAAAAAAATATTTGTACAATTGATCAAAGTGGAAAAGTGAGTTTGGGTAGGGGATAATGACCAAAGAGGTCAAAATTACTTAATTTTACAAAAAACAGTAATTGAACAGATGGAAAGAAGCAAAAAGTGTGCTAAGTTATCTTTCACAGGTTGTGAAAATGGGCTTGAAATTCAAAGATAAAACAATTTATTGTTTGCTTCTTTTTGCTGTTGAACTATTGAATTCTGCATATATTATGCAGTTACCAAAATGTGGCATTCTTCTGCCATTGTAGCTGACTCATTATAACTCCCTGATCCAGTCTAGCAAGACATTCATTATTGGGGGTCGATATTTGCCAGCCATATTAGCCACAACTGTGAATGAATAAACACAGTGGGGGAAGGCTGCTAAAAGGCAAATGTTGGATTGCATCAGAGATGAGCAGGGAATCCATGCCTTAAATAGCAAAGGAGGTGAAGAGCAAGAGGAAGGTGTGATGTTTTGTTGCTGGATGTAATCCTAACCATGAAGGAAGACCAAACCATTACTGAAGTCTGTGATCTTTGTGATGTCTAATTTTTGCAAGCCTGATGAATGTAGAATCAGGAGTGTGAAGAGAAGTGTGTAACAGAAGATGAAAAGTGGAATACCTTACCAGGTTCTGGATCGTCCTTTTAAAATTGGAGCATTTTTAACATGATTCACTGGTAGAGCACTGATATTATCCCTCTGATTTTTAGGATTTATGTGTAAGAGGGTCAAAGCCAGCACTGAAGCACCTACATAGGACTTGTTTGCTGCCTAAATCTGTAGGGTTGTATCAACTAAGGATTATAGGAATGAGGGTAGCTGTCAGACAGGTACAGCAGGAGGTAAACTTTTACTTAATTTTTAAAAATTTGTTCATGGGTTGTGGGCTTTACTAACTGGGCCAGCATTTACTACATCCCCCAAATTGCTCTTGAGAATGTGGTGCCTTCTTGAATCACTGCAGTCCATCTGGTGTAGGTAGATCCATGATGTTAGGTGGGAGTTCCAGGATTTTAATCTTCCAGCAGTGAAGGAACAGCAATATATTTCCAAGTCAGAATGGTGAATGGCTTGGAGGGGAACTTGCAGGAGATGGTGTGCCCATCAATCGGCTGCCCTTGCCCTTCTGGATGGTAGTGGTCCTGGGTTTGGAAGCTGCCAACTAAGGAGCCTCTGAATTTTTGCTGTGAATCTTGTGGATGGAATACATTGCTACTACTGTGCATTGGTGGTGGAGGGAATGAATATCTGTGGATGTAGTACCTGTCAAATGGGCTGCTTTGTCCTGGTTGGTGATGATTTTTCCAACTTTTATTTTTGGAGTTTTGTTCATCCAGGCAAATAGAAGGAAAATTATTGGATTCATGATCTGTACATTGTAGATATTGGAGAGTCAGAAGGTTAGTCACTGCAGGATTTCTAGCACTGACCTGCTTTATAGCCACAGTATTTATATGCCTGGTCCAGTTCAGTTTCTGGTAACCCTCCGTATGATGATACTGGAGCAATTGGTGATAGTGATGCCATTGATTTTCAAGGGGCAATTCTCATGTTGGAGATTGCCATTGCTTGGCATTTATGTGGTGAAATATTACATGCCTCTTCTCAGCCCAAGCCTGGTCCAGGTCTTATTGCATTTGGATATGGACTGCAGAGATGTTCTTCAACTGAGATAATCTATGTCCAACAAACACAACCATCTACCTTTGTGCTTGGAATGACTACAACCAACAGAGAGTTTTCAACCTGACGCCCATTTTGTCCCACCTCCTATGCAATTCAGCTCTATGTCTGCATTCCATGTTTGAACCAAAGCTGTAATGAGGTCAGGAGCTGATGGGCCCGAGCCCAGCCCAAACTGAACATTGGTGAAAAGATTTCTGAAAAGCAAGTGTTGCTTGATAGCAGTGTTGATTACCACCTCCATCACTTGAGAAAAAAACACACTGAACATCATAGAGTTTGTAAACTTGGAATATTGTGGACATTACTTCAACTGAACTAAGTGAAATTTCATAGCTTGAATGTACAGTCCTGATTTAGCAGAGCGATGATTTTTCAGCTATTTCAAAGACCATCTGGCAGAAAATATTAGATCCCCAGGTTCAGTTTTACAGTAATCCCTGCCGTAATCTGTTAATTTGAATCTTCCTTTGTTTTACTTCAGTAATAGAAAAATAATGTGTGTTAATGGCCTAAGAGCAATACCAAATAGAATTGAAATGAAATAAGGCTAGAAATTATTGAATTCAATATCCAGTCAAGTGCAAGATGTAGCATTGGAGAATAAACTGCTGCCCAGCAGTCAATAAAACCAGGTTGTTTGCTTCATCTTACAAAATCATTGTAGTCAGTGATTCAGTCACTTATAATGGTTGTGCATGCAGAATTTTAATTAATTAAGGAGATTAATATTAAATTAAAATAATCAACTTAATTGTAAAAGAGATCTTTTCTATGAATTCTTGGTGTAGTACCATTAGCCAATGTCAAAAGATAATGATCTGATCAATTTGTGCCCTTTATGTATTTCATTCTGGTTAAGTCAGAAGGTTTACTTAGTTTTGAATGAAAATAGAATTTTTGTAATGTAGGTAATTAGAATTTATGCAGCAGTGGTGCAAACTAGTTGTTTTTTAATGTAACGTGTTGGTTTGTTTTTCATTTTTTGTTTGTCATTCAGCTAATTTATTAATTTATCTGATTTGATAAAGTTAGAAGTATAAAAGTAACACATTAACTAAACAGATTACAAAATTGTGCTTTAGAAAATGTGTCAAAGCAATTAGTATGTTATAGCACAGAAATTCAAGAGCTAATGCTGTTTTCAAGCTGTAGTTTCAAATTTCACCACCACCATGAGGAATATGTTGATTGTCTACCACTCTTAACACAAAGACAATTACGAAGAACAGAAGTAATCTAGCAGCAGATGCTATCTGCAGTTGTTGATTTGGTTGCTGTGGTGATGATGTATTCATGTGCAACGGGAAGCTGTTTGTGCGTGGACTAATTTGATAGGAAGTGAGGCTCGAGGTAGGTATTGATGAACGTAGTGATAATTGGTCCTACCTTTTGCATCCTGTCTTGACATACATGATGTGAAACCATAGCTGGGACACCATTGAAATGAATTTGATGCAGTCAAGTACTGTATTTTAGGTTAGGATTTTCTTATCATGGAGTCCAGGCCTGATGTCCTAATGTCAGTGAAACTGCTTTAGGGTTTAGTGAATGGAACAGATTGGAGCATCTGGCGAATTGATTGTTGAACCTTCTTGCAGCCTGAGGGATAGTAGTATCACTAGTTGAATGAAAAAGATGCGGGCAACAGTAAGTGAGGCTTTGAGGTTTATCAATCGCTTAATCAAGTTTGCCACAACAGCAATTTAGACCCTAATTAGACCTGTCAGTAAGTGCTTGGTTTAATTATACATTTCTGCTCAGTATTTTGTACTCCTACAACATTTTGCATTAGGAGCCTGTCAATATGCATGTTTATGGTTTTAATTATTTCCTGACAAATGTTGTAGTTGACATTTCCGATACAAATTTTCTTGTAATGATGACTATAAGCTGCTATTTCTGCTAACACAGGAAGTCTCATAATTCTCATGAAGCCATATATTGCTTCAAACTAATAATAAAGGCCACATCTTTTAAAAATCTTTGGAAATTAGTTCTTCAAAAGTAACTACTTTATTCCCATTTAGCACTCACATAATTGGGCTTGGGTGATACTGTTTCTTATGCAATTTAAATCTTTGATTTTGTTGTAATGTAGAGGCGTTAACACAATTAAATTATTCATTAGTAAATTTGTTTTTAATTTTCAACATTTTGGGTATGCTTCAACCTCCAGATCGTGCTGTTCAAAATTCATTTAAATTGAATACAAATTGATTAATGTATGGGAAGAAAACTAAAAAATCCCTAACTTTTTTGTGATCAGTAAACATTGTGTTATTTACTTCATTTCATCTATCCCTTTTATGTTATAATGTTCTTTTCGAAATTTTTGTTGTCTTTTTACAGGCAATAAAATATATCATAGACAACATTCAACTTTTTCAAAGACCAAGTATGCAAAGTGTTAATAGGATGCCAAATTGTGATTGATATTCAGGGTTGTTTCAATATAATTTAGATTCAGAATTTGCTTATGTTGAACATATGATTAAGAGTTCAGTTTGTCTTGTATGCTGCACTAATTGAGATTAAACTAACTAAATACGTTATAATTTCAAAATATATTTAATATGTATATGATGTAATCTATATTAAATTAAAACAGTAAGGAGAAAAAGTTTCAAACACAAAGGCTATTTATATGACTGGTTTCAGAAAACTTGATATTATCCGTGTTACTACATTTTTCGAACCCTTGCTGAGAAGCTGATGTCACAACTCCCCAGAGGGCGTGCATTGAGCGTAGCTTGTTAAATCTGGTTTACAAGTTTAAAATTCAAATGTATTTAAACTGAAAGAAAATGTACAGCTAAATGGTCATTTTGTGGCTCTGCTTCTTCCATCGTCTATATGCGACTCACTTGGTGTTGACCAGCTTATTTACTTTGCTGAGTGACATGTTAAAAATTATTTTGTCTCCAAAGACTAGTCAACAAAACAAATGGTAATTACCAAACTGGCAACATACTAACTTGAATTCATTGGATATAAGCATCACTGGCAAGGCCAGCATATGTTATCTAACCTTAATTACTCCATGAAAGTAGTGGTGGTGAATTGTCTTTTTGAATCACTGCAGCCCATGCAGTATAAGTGCACTTGGTGCTATAAGGAGTTTGTTTCATGTGATACTGCAGAAATAGTAATGTTGTTCCAAGTTAGGATGGAGTGTACCCTGGAAGTGATGGTGTTCCCATGTGTCTCTTTCCATTAACTTTTATTTGGCAGCAATCACCGGTTTGGAAGAAGCCTTGGTGAGTTTCTGTTGTGCTGCTTGTAGATGGTTCAAATTGTTTTTACAGTGCACCAATCTGTGATGGAATGACAGTTTAATGATTTTGGAGGCAATAAAGTGTGATGCTGGAAAGAGCACAGCAGGTCAGGCAGCATCTGAGGAGCAGAAGAGTCAATGTTTTAGGCTTAACCCTTCATTAGGACAGGGCAGAAGGAAGGGGGCTGAAAAATAAATATGGGGGGGTTGTGGCTGGGGGGAATGATAGGTGGATGAAAGTTGGAGGTGATTGTGATAGGTCGGTGTGAAGTGTGGAGTATGTAGGTGGGAAGGAAGATGATCAGGTCAAGAGATTGGAGCCAGTCGGAGAGTTGGATCTGGGTTGGGGTGGGGGAAGGGAGATTTGGAAACTGTTGAATTCAATGTTGAGGCCATGTGGTTGTCTCTTGTGGCAGACGATGAGGTGTTCTTCCTCCTAGTTTGGGTGTGGCGCACCTCCATTTATTTCTCTGCCCCTTTCCCCTGCCCAGTCCTGATGAAGGGTTAAGCCCAAAACATTGACACTCTCTTGCTACTGAGGTGCTGCTTGACCTGCTGTGTTTCTTCTAGCATCACACTTTATCAAAGTTAAAAATCGCACAACACCAGGTTATAGTCCGACATGTTTTTTTGGAAGGACAAGCTTTTGGAGTGCTGCTCCTTCATCAGGTGGTTGTAGAAGTTGAGGTCATGCTCGCAGCATTTATAGCCAAATAAGTCCAGTGTTATGGAGATGTGATACAGTATATAATCTTAGATTAAAACTTTCATCCTTTTATAATGAGATATGCTGATTTCTGTTCTTTGATATGTAAATTCCAGAACTACTTTTAAATTACATTCTCAAGATAGCTCAGCTTTTTAAAAAATAGGTGTGAAGTCTGTCTGTGTCCCAATGCTACATCAGACTGATAAACCCTCACTATACAGAGGAACCTCGATTATCCGAATACTAATTATCCGAAAATCGGATTATCCAAAGGAGATCTCGAGGTTCCGATAGAAACATTACGTCAAAGACGTGTTTCCAACAGTGATCGCGTCTTTTGTTTACAATGATTAAACAGGCACCGTCTCCAAATGACTGACCTCCCACCCTCGCTCTCTCCCTCCCCCCCACTTTTCCCTGGAGCTCTACACAGGGGTGTACCCTAACGCTCACCCCAGATAATCAGACTAACATTGTCCTGTACCTTGGATGCTGCCTGGCCTGCTGTGTTTTTCCAGCACCACATTTTTCAGCAGAGGTGGAACCTGTCAAAAAGTTGCAGTAAATAGTTGTGTGTGTGAGAGTGTGATGGGGTATGTGTGAGTGGATGCGTATGTTGGTGTAAGTGCAGGGGGTGTATTTGTGTGCATGTGAGGGAGAGTCTGCCTGGGTGTGAGAGTATGTAGGATTGTGTGAGAGAAGGTATCGTGCAGTGGGGTCACCTGTAGTGTGACATGAACCCAAGGTCCCGCTTGAGGCCGTTCCCACAGGTACGGAATCTTGCTTTCAGCTTCTGCACAGCCACTCTGCGTTGTTGCCCGTCCAGAAGTCTGTCTTGGAGGATGGTCACCAGGAGGTCCTAGGCTGAAAGTCCTGGACCGCTGAAGTGTTCCCTGACTGGAAGGGAACACTCCTGCCTGGTGATTGTTGTGCAGTGTCCATTCAATGTCTGCTTGGTCTCGCCAATGTACCATGTATCAGGGCAACCTTGCCTGCAGTGTACGAGAAAAACCACGTTGGCTGAATCACATGAGTACTCGCCACATACATGTTGAGAGGTGACTCCACATGTAATGGTGTTACCCTTGTCGATACTCTGACAAGTCTTGCAGTGGCTGCTTTGGCAGGGTTGTACTAAAGGCTGGGCAATTTAGTACGAATCATGATCTGTTTAAGGTTTGATAGTTGTTTGGAGGCACAGGGTAGGTCTTGGCGTGGTGCTCAACCTCATCTATAATGTGTTGCAGGATGTGAAGAACATGGCATAGTCATTTAGTTCCTGGGAAGTATTGGACAACAAAGGGTACCCTGTCTTGTTGCAGTCTCTGTCTCCTGAGGAGGTCATTACAGTTTCTCGCTGTGGCATGTCGGAACTGGCAGTCGATGGGTTGAGCATCATACCCTATTCTTATGAGCGTATCCTTGGGCACTTTCAAGTGTCCGTCACATTCCTCCTCATCTGAATAGATCCTGTTTATGTGGAGGGCTTGTCTGTAGGGGATGGCTGTTTTAATACGTTTCACGTGGAAGCTAGAGAAGTGTAGCATTGTGAGGTTATTCGTGGTTTTGCGGTACAGTGAGGATGTAATTTAAAAGAAGTCCTGGGATTTACATATCAAGAAACAAAAACCAGCATGTCCCTTATAAAAGATGAAAGTTTTAATCTAAGATTGTTTACTGTATCACCTCTCTATTGACACTGGACTCATTTGGCTATAACTTCTGCGAGCATGATCTTAACCTCCACAACCACCTGATGAAGGAGTGGTGCTCTGAAAGCTAATGCTTCCAAATAAACCTGTTGGGCTATAACCTGATGTTGTGTGATTTTTAACTTTGTCCACCCCAGTCCAATACTGGCACCTCCAAATCATGGTGACCATCAACACTTTATCGAGTCTGACTTCTCCAGCATCTGCAGTCCTTAACTATCTCCTGTTTAATGTTTTTAAATAAGCAAGCAGACTGTTTTGTTCTAGCTGATTGCATTCTTAAATGATGCTGGAGCTTCACTCAAAGAAGAAAATGTAGTGTATGTTATTGCACTCTGAATTTGTACCTTGTATGTTGTGGAAAGGCTTTGGGGAGTCAGAAGGTGAGTTACTCGTTACATAATTCCCAGCCTTTTTGAAGCACAGTATCTACGTGCCTGGTTTGGTTAAGTTTTTATGATCAGTGCCAATCTTCAGAATATTTATGATGTTCAATATTGGCTGCTTATTTTGAACAATTAATCACATGAGCGCAGCAGTGCAAGAATATTTATTTCAGAGCATATATCTGGAATGAAATAATGCTATTTATCCCTCAAACGCACTCCTGAGTCATATAGTGCCAATGAAAATTAATTGCTCTCTCGTGGATTTTACTTGCACATCGCCCATTGAACTTCGTTTTCTTTTAAAGAAAGTCACTTCCTTCCTGTAAATAAAATGTAAGCAGTGCTTACTTGCTGCAGAACTGTCAATATGCTTTCTCAGTAGACACTTATCCAGCCCAATTTAAAGGTGTTGATGTTGAATCATTTACCCATTCTGGGTATCTTTTTCGTATGTCTATTAATCTGTAGGTAAAAGTTTTGTTCTGATGTCAAATTTAGCAAATTTCATGCTTGTATCTTTCACTCATTCTTCCAAGCTTAAAACAAGGGTAATTGTTTCAAGTTTCTTTTTTATTTGATTATTTCAAAGACACTATGTAATCTTCTTCCAAAAAAGAGATTGCTGGAGAAAGTCAGCAGGTCAGAGAGAGAGAGAGAGAGAGAAACTCGCTTTCATTGAGACGTGTTGGAGAGCTGCCACAGGCCTGGGACACAATTGTTGACCAGGCAGCACAGTGGTGTGTTGAAGTGGCAGGCAACTGGGAGCTTCTTGTTCACCACTATTACTTCTGTTGTCACTGGTAGTGTTTGACAAGGTTTTTGCCAATACCCACTTCCACAGCCACATCTCATTCCTCTGTGTGAGCTTCTAGTTGTTTAGGCCCGCAACATGTTCCCTGGCCACTATTATTGTCTTGGGCCAGCTGCAGTGCTTCAGCAAGGCTCAGTGTCAGCTGGGAAAATAGCATCTTATTTTCTGCTTGGGGATCTTGCACCCATCAGGATTCAATAGAGTTCAATAATTTTAGAACCTGAGCACCTCCTTTCGTGTCCTTTACCCATCCTACACTCCAGGCCCTATCATCCTTTGGGTTGCTTGCAGCTCAGCCGACCCATTTTCTCCTACTACAGTACCCATTATCAGCTTTTCGTTCTCTCTAGAATACTATCATCCATGCCTTTTTCTTCCTGTCATTCTGTCTGTCTAAGTTCCAAATGCATTCACCCCTTTTCTTCCCCCACTGTCTCTTGAGCAACCATAGTCTTTTTTTTTCTAACAGCAAATTATACAAGCTTGAGTTGTTCCTCAAACTTAGTTCCAAAAGTGTAAAACCGTTCTGCTCTCCCTTCTCAAACTGTCTTTTTCTAATCTAATCTCTTTCCAATTGCTAATGATCAGAAATTGCCATTATTTAAATTCTCATTTAAGTAAATATAATTAATTTTTAAATGTTAGCATGTTTCATAGTATGATAGAAACTTTGTCACATATTGTGATCTGAGAAAAGAACCAGGTGAAAACATTACTATTTATATTTTCTGATTGGCATAATTTTCCTTTTATTCTTAGGCCATTCTTCAGTGCATGTTTGTCAACTGCTTCACAAACCAGACTTCCCTGCTGATCTCAATAAAGCAGCTTCATTGAATACCTGTTGCAATTTCAAATCACTGTATTTACCTTTTTAAACTTTGCCCAATAGGTGACCTCCTCAAACAAAATTGCTATCAGATGTTGTGAGGCATGACCTATTTTGTAACTGTGCTGACTTCTCTCTAACACTGCCTCAGCTCTTTAACTGTTACTTTTATAGGATTGTGTGCAGTGTGCTCCACAACATGCAAATCACCCTTGAAAATTCATGGACTGGATAACCAATAAGGGAAAGTTATTCCCATAAATAGAATGGAAGAAAATAGTGAAGAACTTCAGGCTAGTCACGAGTGAGCCTACCAGCAGCAAACGCTACTGACAAACAGCCTGTGGTTGAAGAAGCTGTACACAGTTAGAAGGTCAAGACAGGAAAAAAACATGCAATATGGCAAACATTAGTGGTAATTCAGAGTCACGAAAATGTTAAAGCCCAAAAAAATCAGCAATAAGGGAGAAATAAACTGAGGGCACACTAACATACAAACTGACAGTAAGAGTTTTTTTAAATATACGAAAAGGAAGAGTGAGGCATAAGCCACTCAGAGAACAATCAGAGAATCCCTACAGTGTGGAAATAGGCCCTTCAGCCCAGTAAATCCACACCGACCCTTTGAAGAGTATCCCACCCAGACTCATTTCCCTCTTATTCCACATTTACACCCAAGGCTGAGAAAATAATAATGAGCAGCTAGGAAATGGCAGAAGAGATGAGCAACGGACACTAATAGCATTCACAAAAAAACTAAATAATCAAAGGGCTAAAGGGGGAGGAAAACATACAAAAAATCACTAGGAAAACTAATAGGGTTAAAAGATGTTAAGTCCCCAAGACCTAATGAGTTGTATCTTAAGACTTTAGACTAAGATAGTGGATGCATTGGTCGTAATTTTCCAAGAATCCTTAAATTCTGGAAGAGTCTGAGGATTGAAAAACTGCCAATGTGATTTCTTTATCAAAAAGGCAGGGAAATATAAAATACATAGTAATAGGCCAAATAGCTTAACATCAGGCATTGGGAAAATGCTAGAGCTTATTATAAAGGATGAAACAGCACAGCATTCAGAATCACATAAGCAGGATAGATAAAGGTGAATCAGTGTGTGTAATTTACTTGGATTTCAAAAGATAATCGATGAAAACTGCACATAAGGCAACTTAATACGAGAACCCATGGTGTGGGGCTAATATGTTTGCATGGATAGAGGATTGACTAACTATTAAAATACAGACTTGGGATAAACTGGGCATTTTCAGGATGACAACCTGGAATGGGGAGCCACAGGGATCAGATCTGGAGCCTCAATTATTTTCTGTATTATATATATAAAACATATGACTCAGATGATGGAAGTGAATGTACTGTTATCAAGTTTGCTGATGACACAGTAGTTGGGAAGGCAGGAGTCTATAGAGAAATACCGACAAGTTGGTGTTTGGGCAAAAATTTGGGTGTCGAAATATAATGTTGGTAAGTATGAAGTTATGCACTTTGGCAGGAAGAATAGAAGAGATGAATATTATATACATTAGGAAAGCTTTAGATTTAACAGTCTTTGTATCTGAAGCACAAAGTGTTGATATCAAGGTTCAGCAAATATTGGGGAAAGAATATGGTTGGCCTTTGTTTCAAAAGAAATGGACTGTTAAAATCGAGAAGCTTTGCTAAAACAGCACAAGGCACCATTCAGATCACAGCTGGAATACTGTAAACATTTTTGGTCCTCTTCTCTAAGGCAAGATATACTGACATTGGAGATAGCTCAGAGAAGGTTCACTCTCGGTTGATCACTGTTACAGAGGATTTTCTTATACGGAGAAATTGAGTAGGATGGGCTTGTGCTCATCAGAGTTTAGAAGAATGTGAGGAGACCAAGAATGAAGCATATAAGATTCTTAATAGGTTTGATAGGATAGATGTGGAGAGGTTGTTTCCCCTTGTAGGAGAATCTAGGACCAGAAGGCATAATCTCAGAGTAAGGAGTTTCCCATTTATTACAGCGATCAGGAGGATTTATTTTTCTGAATGTAGTGAATTTTTGAAATTCTTTGCTGTGGAGGGTTGTCAATGCTGGTTCATTTAGTAAATAAATTCAGGCCTGATTTTAGATGGATTAAGGGAATCGAGTGTTATGGGAATAAAGCACAAAAGTGAAATTGAAGATTTTCATATCGGCTATGATATCAATGAATAGTAGAATAGACTCAATAACTTGAATTGTCTACTTCTGCTCCTACGTCTTAAGGCCTGATCAATGCTGGCAGCGAGGAAGTCATCAGAGACTGTATTTTTGGTGCCAGATGTTGGGAGTTGTTGGTGAGGAAGCAGTGATGAGAGCTGTCTTTGGCCAGAGAGGGAGCCTTTTATTAGGCTGACTGTTGAGGTCAGAGGGATCTTTTGATAGCTCTAAGATTTCTGTTTGTGGATCCAGGGTGGGAACATCAGCCAAAGGAAGTGACCCCAAAGAGGTATGAGAGGGAGGAGGCAGCTGCAGAAAATATGTGTTCATGCATGTGTTCGGGTGGGGAAAGGAGGAAGGAAGAAGAGCAAAGAAGAGAGATAAGTTTTAAACCTGTTAACAAATGAATGTTCAACTAATTGGAATCCAGAAAGCTTAAAATCACTGAGGTAATGTATTCTATTCCCATAATTATGACATCTCTACATTAAGGCTATGTAGATTCAGGAGCTGCTATACTTGGAAAATGTAGTGGCTACTGCTGTAAAGAACAGTCATTTGGTGAATTTTAAACATATTGATGTCTGTCTTACAGTAAATAAGGTTGTAAAGTTTAAAATATTCCAGCTTTGTGCATGAGAGATGGATGTGCTTTTGCTGGGACCTCATTGGTCTGCAAAAATGTGTTACGAACGGTGACTCTTCATGTGCTGAGTGTGTAGTTTATTTTGAAAAAAATGTTTAACTTGTGCCTGTAGTTTTGTACTAATTTAAATATTGTGAGATTTAAGAAATGAATGATTTCCTTGTTTGGTGTGGTTTTAAGCTTGATAAAAAGTTGATAATTATTGAGGATATTGATGAATTATTCTAATATTGCTTCTGTGCCAGTTCACATATTCTGTATGTCATTAGCAGTACAGAAGATATTGTTACTACATGATAGCATTCTCTCACAAATAAGTTAGCCAGAATGGAAAAGGTAGCTCCTGTAAACTAAATGGCAGCCCTTGAGAAAATCTGCATAGGAGGCCTCAACATGGAAAATTATTTTGATCCCTGATTCTCATGTTTTTTTTTATACTGCATGTTTGATGAGTTAGCCAGAATTACCAATACTATACAATTTTTTTTGGACGTTGAACTATGATTGCTATCTTCTGATCTTCATGTTGCTACACCAGGATTTACAGAGCGCTGTAAAGTGGCTGTCAAAGCAATGTTTACATGTTTGCCATGAAGATATTTCTGACTCTTATTATATTAGCTCATTGCCAATGATTTTCTTTCATTGTCAAAGATATTTCTTTGCTTGCATTGTATTAGCTTGTTGCTAACCTGCATGACTTTCAACAATGTGGCTTAGCATGAATTGTCTCAATTGTTTGGTTACCAGCCTGTCTTCTAGGTTACCTTACTCATTGCCGTTCAAAGCAGCCAATGCTACTGTTTGAGATGGCTCCCACGAGGGTAGGTCTTGTGTATTTTGCTTCCAATCCATGTGGAACATGCCACATTTCTTGAGATTGACTTTTCCATGCATCTTTGAACCGTAATCTTGGCCTAAATTGTAGATAATGTCCACGTGCAAGGTGTGAATATGTGACTGTCTTGGAGATACATACTATATGAACTGGGCTTTACTGATAAATTCAGAGCCATGCAATTCTGCTTTTTGACAAAGGCATTGGGCCTTTGTCATCTCATTTGAATCCCATGTTGATGTAAATGCTTCTCATCTGGAACATCTCCAGCTGCTTAATATGTCAGGAGTAGATGGTCCATAACTGTTAGACAGGCAGATAGAAGAGTATATATTGCTACAGCTTGTTGTAAGTTTGATACTTTTTTTCCACCAAATCTTTATTTTGCAAAAATGGGAAAACACTGAACTTTCTCTGGAAGTTCCATTGCCCTTCTCATTGTCAATGTAGACATTTCTAAAGACTGGGCTTCTGAGAGACATGTTGTTTCATTGATACTTACAATAGGTAAGTGTAGCCAGAATTTGTGACATTTGTTGGAGAATCCTGCCATCTTTAAACTGATAATTTGCCCATAGTCTTCAGGTGCTTTTGTGCAGCAGACTAATACCCTTTAGTGCAATTGGTGTGACACAAGGAGGGCACAGTCAGCAGAAATCAGCAATTCCCATATTGTGATCTCTGAAACTTTAGTTGAGGATTTCAGTCATCTCAGATCAAAGTGATTATCATCTGTTCCAAATTGAATGTGTATTTCTGTCAGATGCCTCTGAACACATGGCAGCAACATATAAAGTGAGGGCATAGGAACCATGACACATCCCTCCTTAATATCAGTTATTAAAGTATTTAGTGTACCACTGTTCAGTGGCTCTGGCTATCATTCAGTTGTGAAACTGCTATTTCAGATTTCAAGCTCATTCCGCAAGACACCTTGATTTGCTATAGCAAAGGCCCATTATGTTATACTACAAAGTTAAATTCACTTTACAGATAGCTGATTCTCAGAGCTGCAGAACACAACTAGTTTTTACAGATCATTTGATGTTTGGGCATCTTAATGTGTTAGCCTAAAGAGACTGATGGGAAATGCGGTAACCATCCTTTAACATGTTAACTTTAAGACATATTGAAATCACTGTTCAATTCTAGCAAACCGTTTGAGATGGTTTTTAGAGCTGTGTTCATTCAGTGTTACATTTCATTTACAGAATGAAACATTACAAGCATACACCACCTAACTCAGTTTCTGTACTTTTTTTTGAAAGCATTATTAATAAGCAACCTGTTCAGGTATGTTATGGCACACCTCCAGTACAATTGGAACCTGAACTTAGACCTTTCAAACTAAAGTTAGGGACACTGCCACTGTGTCACTAGACCAGACACCCAGTCTTTAGAAATGTCTACATTGACAATGAGAAGGGCAGTGAAATTGCCAGAGAAAGTTTAGTGCTTTTCCATTTATTCCACCCAAGATTTGGTGGTAATACCTACCCTTCTGTATGCCTGTCTAACAGTTGTGCACTATCTACCCCTGACATATTAATCAACTTGTTCAGACTCCTCTGAATCTGTACTTTCTGGCCCAGAGTTGGAGCCACCCCCATGTGAGTGAAACCCCAAATAACTCCCTCCACTTGCACATAATTAAACATAATCGACATACAATTAAGTCATTTAGTACATTCTCAAATAACTGCATGATAATAATTATAATTATGAACTTCAAGCAGTAGGGACTTGTCTTTCAATTCTGGACTCAATTGAATTTATCAAATTCAGATCACAATCACCATTCTTTTTTTTCACAGCATCTGTTGAAAATGGGTCTACTTCTGTTACTTGCAAATTTTCTCAAGGCTTCTTTTATAACTTTATTTGTTCTATTGCCTTTTGCCTTGATTTTTTTCCTCCTACTGTAACCCTGTATGAATCCAACTGATTGGAAAATTCAACCTTTCTCTGACTTTTCCATGCTCAAATGATAGCCAAGTAGAAGACTGAGCTGTAAATTAGAGAAGGCAACTTTGTTATTGAAAGCAACAACTTTGGCATCGAAAATGAGGCAGTCCAGAGGGAAGCTGAGGGTGAGACATAAATACACGAGCATATGTCACACATATTAGGATCTTATCTGAGTTTAACCCATAATCAAGGTTGAACTGAGACAACAGTTCCTGAAAAATTGCCTCTTAAGTGAAACGTTGTTTTTATTGTCTGCTATTCTGAAGTGGGATAATTGGCATAGACGCTGCTGAATATAACATTAAATCCTTTACTAAACAAGTATTAATCATCTCTGTCATTCAAGGACTCTGCTTTCATCAACTTTTCAGAACAAAGTTCAACTGCTTGAGAGATTAAAAAGCCTTTTCTCACTTTTAATGGGTGTCCCATGATTTTTAATGGTGATCATTTGCTGTAGATTCTCCAATGAGTGAAAGGCATCTTCTTCACATCTACCCTGTTAAGACCCCTCAAGATCTTAAATATTTCAGTCACATCACTTCTAAATATAGTGATATTATATGACTTTATTAACCCCTATCCTTTATGGCCCTTGTATTTAACATTGCCACCTTGAAATGGCTAAAAGCTGGCATTGTGAAACAATACCCTGATTATTAAATATCATATTCTCCCACAAGAATAAAACATGTACTTATAGTTGGATTGTATGATGGTATTGCACATGTGGTAAATGAATGCCATGGCATTATTCTGGGTGAAATACTATGTTCCTTGCTGATGTTTTGGAGTACTGGTCCATTCCTGACTGGGTTCTGCTGCATTGTCGCATTTCCAGTCTATCTAAATGCTACAACTTTCCATTTCATGGCCTATGCCACATTCTGCCTCTTTCTGTAGTGCTGGTACCTCTTTTGATTTGCTCCATTCCCTATGATTTTGTAAATTTGCTCATGCTGGCTCATGGTATTGACCTGATTCTGAGTTTAAAAATTGTCCCCACACAGACCCATTGACTCAATTTTTAAAATTAATTCATGGCAGAAGAACATCACTGGCTAGGCCAGCATTCATTGCTGATCTCAGAGGCAGTTGAGAGTCAGCAACAGTGTTGAGGGTATGTGACATGGTGGCCTAGTGGTTAGCACCGCTGCCTCACAGAACCAGGGACCTGGGTTCAATTCTAACCTCGAGTGACTGTGCAAACTCCACACAGACGTTCTCCCCTTATCTGTGTGGTTTCCTCTGTGGACCCTGGTTTCCTCCCACAGTCCAAAGATGTGCAGGTCAGGTAAATTGCCCGTAGTATTCTGGGATGTGTGGGTTAGGTACACTTGTCATGGGAAATGGAAAAGTAATGGGGTAGGGGAATGGGTCTAGGTGGGATACTCTTTGGAGGGTCAGTGTGGACTTGTTGGACCAAATGGCCTGTTTCCACAGTGTAAGGATTCTATTAATTTATATGAACATGTAGGTTAGATGAAGTAAGGATGGCAGTTTCCTTCCCTAAAGGACATTAGTAAACTAGATGGGTTTTTCTGACAATCGACGAATTGGTCGTCATTGGACTCTAAATTCTAGAATTTTATTGAATTCAGACTCCACCATCTGCATGGCAAGATTTGAACCCGGGTCCTCAGAGTGTTATTTTGTTCTCTGGATTAACAGTCCAGCAATAATACCACCATCCCCTCCCCATTAAATAATTTTGGGTGGATCTGATTTACTCTTTGAACATCTATACCTTTAAAGAGACTGTTGAAATAATTGATTGTAATTTTATAGTTGTAAATTGAATAATCATAAATGCTAGCCAGCCAATTTACTGAATATTTTTACGATATTTGCAAAAGTATACAAACTTCACATCTATTTATTTTCTTTAGCTGCAAAATTTTGTTGTTTTAAGTTTACTTAAAATAGTATGATTGAAACTAGTTATTCCAATCTTCTGCCTTGAATACCAGAATGGAGTTGAGAGATATATCAGCCTTGATCAAATGGTGGAATGGAATTAATGGGCCAAATGTCCCAATTCTCATATAAAATATTCATAGAATTCCCACAGTATGGAAACAGGCCATTTGTTCCAACAATTCCACACTGACCCTCGTAGAGTAACCCATCCAGACCCATTCCCCTATCCTATTACTCTACATTTACCCCTGATTAACACACCTAACTTACACATCCCTGAACACTATTGGCAATTTAGCATGGCCAATTCACCTAACTTGCACATCTTTGGATCATAGGAGGAAACCTGGACGACACAGGGAGAATGTGCAAACTCCGCACAGACAGTCGCCTGAGGCTGGACTTGAACCCAGGTCCATGAGCCACCATGCTGTCCTCTATTCTGCTCCTATGTCTTATGGTATTATGATCTTAAAAATGACATGCAAGCCCAAAAATAGCTGAAAAGGTCAAATCACTGAGGCTGTGTAAAATCCCTATATAGATTACACTGAGGAATCAAACATGAATAACCTGTAGAGTGTCAAGGAACTTCAGACTGCAGCACTTCAAAAACTGAATTGTGATCTTCTTGGATTGTGTCCCAGATTGCCGACACTATATTTGTTTGAAAAAGAAAAGACAGTTCTGAGCAAAAATATTCCAGGACTACTCAAAGCAGGTTAAAAACCAACTGCAGCCTTTGGTCTCAATATGCCGACTTGTTTTTTGATTTACACTGTGCTAAAGTGTGCTGTGAAGGGGCACAGCTGAGAACTTCTGCTGGACTTGCTGAATGTACAGGTTTAACAAAGGAAATATAGCTCTCTGCTGCAAACAAGGTAAGTCAGCAAAATCACCATTGAGCTGAAAAATGTGTTGCTGGAAAAGCGCAGCAGGTCAGGCAGCATCAAAGGAGCAGGAGAATCGACGTTTCGGGCATAAGCCCTTCTGCTGCTCCTTTGATGCTGCCTGACCTGCTGCGCTTTTCCAGCAACACATTTTTCAGCTCTAATCTCCAGCACCTGCAGTCCTCACTTTCTCCTAAAATCACCATTGAGGCAAACAAGACAAACTCCTTCCAGGTAACTGCAGAAACAGAATATGCAAGCAACTATTTCACTGCCAAAGTCCACACGACCAGAATCACTCATCTTAATGATCATATTTCACAATCTATTCTTCTTATACAAGTCATGAACTTTTTTTTATTTTACATATTTGACTTCCCATAATTTGACAGCTAAAAGAGGGCTAGGTCAGTTTTAGGGTGATGTTAAAGTGCCGTTTACAACGCTGCTTGTTGAAATGTATAAAATTCTGATGGTATTTTATACATCAAGATACTGAGAGGATTTGTTCTCCATGGAGTGTAGAACAAGGTAGTGCACTTCAAAAGTAATAGTAGGAGACAGTTTTTGTTTTCTTTGAGGGTTGCTAAGTTGTAAAATTCTCTTCCCAGAAAGCAGTTTTTTGGAACAATCTATAACCTTTATATTGTGTGTTTATTAAGGCAAAGGCACGGTCTTATTTTTGGGATTTGTGCCAGGGATTCTGAATGTCTTTGTGTTTGCATGCATTTTTAAAGAGATTTTACAGCCCCTGTGATGGAGCAATAGAATCCTGACAATGTGGAAACAGGCCATTTGGCCCCAACAAGTCCACACCGACTCTCCAAACAGTAACCCACCCAGACTCATTCTCCTCTCATTATTCTACATTTATCTCTGGCTAATGCACCTCACCTATACATCCCTGAACACTGGCAATTTAGCATGGCCAATTCACCATGCACATCTTTGAATATGGATTAGAAATTTGGCACATTAAAAAAAATGGATTTCGGAAAATTTTACTATTTCCTGGTGACGGTACTCCAAGTGCACAGATAGACTGAAGATTATAGCAGTCAGTGGGTGTACCAGAGAATGCCTGCTGGAACCTGAGTTAGGGAGCTTGGGAGTTTGCTGTGAGGTTAAAGAAATTGTGAGCATATTTGTAGTTTGTTTTATCTAATGAATTTGCAAACATTCACCAAAACTCAGCCTGAGCAAGAAACCTTGTGTGGAGATTAGTGTTCCCCATAAGCTGTGTATCCACTTGAGGTTCCAGAAGTCACTGCTGTGCATGGATCTCCGAGATTGGTACAGTGGCAAGAAAAATTAGAAGAAACATAGATGAAGATAGTGGTGTTTGTTGGAATTTTGGTATTTGCAAGGACATTTCTGGAATAAAAGGAATAGTGTGAATTTTATTCCTTTTCTTAAGTCTTTAAATAAATCTTCCCAATCTTTTTGCCTAGTTTAATATATTTAAATTTTTATTGCTCAATAAATAAATATTTGACGATTCTTAAGTTTCTTCAATTTTTTGCTTCAGACAATTTTGTTCTTCCCAGAATTAGTCTGATTAACCTCTTTTACACTCCCTCTGTGACAATTATATTCTTCCTTAGATAAAGAGACGAAAACTGTAAAGGTACGCTCTCACCGAAGCTCTCTTACAACAAGATGCCCTTCTGTAATCTCATCCCCTCACAATGAAGGCCAACATACCATTTGACTTTGTGATTTATTCTAATACTTGCACGCTGGCTTTTAGTATGTCATGAGCAAGGTCTCTTTGGACATTGCTTCCCAATCTGTCATCATTTATCTTTTCTCCCCCACCAAAGTTGAAAACATCCCAACTGCTCACATTATATTCCCTCTGCCCTTTTCTGTCCATTCATTTAACCTGTTTTCAAGTGAAGCCTCCTTGCAACCTCCTCACACCTTATATGCCCACCTGGTTTTGGGTCATTGGGAAATTTGGAAAGGTTACATTTGGTCTCAGTTACATTTAAATCATTCATAAGATTTTGAACATTTGTAGCCAGATTTTTGCAGTAACTTCACTAGTAACAGCCTGCTCATCTGAGCATAACCCATTTATTCCTACAATTGGTTTTCTGTCTGTTAATGAATTCTCAATCCATTGTAGTGTATTATCATCAGTAGCACACACTCTCAAACCGCGCTAACCACACACTGTAATTTTGCTTCTGAACCTTCTGTGTGCGACCTTTTCAAAGTCTTCAAAAGATCCAAAAACATCACTTCCACTGTTCTACTTTACTATGCTTTTTTATTAAATAACAAAAAAAAATTATAAATCCATAACCCTTTCATAAATCCATATTGATTCTGTCCAATTTTTCTTTCCTCTGTTCTCAATGATAAAATGACATTTGCAACAGCACATCTGCATTTTCCAATTTATTTTAATATCATTGGGTTGAAAACAAGTCCAAGATACTGTAGAACTTTCTTGAACTGAGTACAGGGACAACTGAATTCTTATTTATTCAACTTCATTCTCTCTTTACCTGCTTAATATAGTTAAACAAAAAGATGCACAGCCTCTATACCATGGGTAACCATTGGATAATTCCAGTATCCTGTTAATCAGTAAAATAGTATTCTTCCACCTCCAATGTTATCTCTTCCACATCTAATTCTCACTAGCCTGAATGCCATTGATACCTGATAAGATTTAACTCAATTTCCACCCCACTGTCCTCCTGAGTTCCATTCTACACAAGCTCCACCTAAGAAAGTTCCAGTCCAACACTAAGTTCCCATTTTGCCGATTGTTTCTTGCTCAAACTGGCTGCTAATATCCTAAAATAGTAAATTCAAAATCCTCATCCATATTTAAAAATCCATTTTGTCCTTTTTCTATTTGTTGCAAATTCATCTAGCCCACAGTGCAAGTTCTTCTGTCTCTGGCCCCCATATCTCTCCAACCCCCTTTCTAAGTAAATGAAGTTTCTGCATTCCTTTCCTGCGATATTAACTTTGTCCTTTAAATTTGATCATACTTCACTCTACATTTTGAAATCTCTGTCCTTAAGTAATGTTTCTTTGTCTATTCAGTACTTTAGTATAATTTTCATGTTCAATCTGTTTTCAATGATTTGAAGCAACATGAAATGACCTATCATGTTAATTGTATTAGCAACTGGAATTACTTAATGTAAAATAATGCAAAGAGAAATGTCATATCAACCTGGACATGTATTTGTTACAGAAGGTCAGAGGACAGATTCTGAGATAGAACTACACCAACAATTTGGCCATCAGGGCTTTTTTCAAACTTGAGATGTGACCTCACCGGAAAGGTTTGCATTTGTTGCCTGTCCCTATTTATCCTTGAGAAAGTGTTTACAATCAGCCTTTTTGAATTGCTGCAGAGTTCTAGTGTTAATCCACACTGTGTTGCTGGGAAAGAAGCTTCAGGATTTTGATCTTACGACCATGAAGGAACAGCAATGTAGTTACAAGCCTGCTGATGTGTGTTTTGGAGGGAAGCTTTTAGATGGTGCTGTTGCCTTATATCTCCTGTTCTTTTCCTTCTAGGTGGTTGAGGTTGCAGATTCGGAAGATGCTTTCCAAAGAGCCTTGAATTTAGCAGAACTGCTGAAGGACTGCAGCAGTTCAAGGAGGAAGCTTATCACTTCCTTCTCCAAGGCAATTATGAGGGGAGTTAAATGCTTGCATAGTCTGTGGCACCTACATCCCGCAACCAAGTATAAAAGGAAGTTGCTGCTGTGTATCTTTATAGTACACACTGTTGCTACTGTGCACTGGAATGAACACATGAAAGTTTGTGTTTGTGAATAAGGTACTGATCAAATGAGCTGCTTTGTCCTGGATGGTGTTGAGTTCCTTAAGTGTTGTTGGAGCGGCACTCATTCAGGCAAGTAGATTGTATTCCATGACACTGCTGACTTGGTGCTTTGTAAATGGTAGACAGACTTTGAGAAGACAGAAGATGGTAGAACCTAAAACACTGTCAAGGGGATCTCCTGCAGTGGTGTCCTGAGAATGAAAGTATTAGCCTCCAACAACACAAACATCTTCCTTTATGTTTGTGTTATGACACAGAAGCGAGCTTTTTCTGTTAATTATATTAAACACACAGAAAAGCTCACCTCGCCTCATCATCTGTTGTGACAGAGAACTCCCAAATTCCACTATTTAAAGAAAATAACATCAATTTATTTTCCAGCACTTAAATTGAATGTTAAACAAAAACTATTCACAAATCTAAGTCTCCTTTCTCTTAACTGCTTGCTATCTGGTTTCAATTCCATAACAATATACTGTTCCAATAAGGCGCTTATTAAAATTACATCAACTTAATTTCAAAACCACACAGTATCTGTCTTTTTCTGTGTCTTCACTCTTCCGGCTGTTGATCTCCCTAGATCGTCATCTGCCTTTTTACTGTGAGTTTCAAGTGGAAAGGTAACTTTGATAGAGTGTTTTCTAATTTCTTGGAGAACAAGATGTTATATCGGTAGATAGCTCTCTGGCTCTACAGTAGTTGCTCTCTGACCAATTTTCAAAATGTCCCCCAACATCGGATCGCCTCATTGGTTTGATGTTGGCAAAACAATAAATTCAAACTCGATTGGGTTTTAGTATCCTGGGGCATAATTTAAAATGGTTAAATTCAAATTCAAATTTCAATACCAAAACTCAGGTATCTATTTCACAGCCACATGTTACATATTTTTAATTTTGTAGTACTCTCTGGGACAGCCACCTAATGATGTACAAAGGTGCTTGTAATCGCTCAGTTCAGATCAGCGTTCTCTCTCTCTCTCATAAAGAAACAGTACATGCCTTCAACTTCATAACAGTTGGGTATCAATCCACCCAGTGAAGAGTTTTTCCCCCAGTTCCCATTGCCTCCACTTTTGCTCAGGCTCCTTAATGCTGTACTCTGCCACTATTAAGAAGGTTGGTGAGGAAAAGCCAGGGAACTAGAGAGCGGTGAGCCTGACATCAGTGGTGGGCAAGTTGTTGGAGGGAATCCTGAAGGACAGGATCTACGTGTATTTGGAAAGGCAAGGACTGATTAGGGATAGTCAACATGGCTTTGTGCATGGGAAATCATGTCTCACGTACTAGATTGAGTTTTGTTTGGAGAAGTAACAAAGGGGATTGATGAGGGCAGAGTGATAGACGTGATCTATATGGACTTGTCAGTAAGGTGTTTGACAAGGTTCCTCATGGAAGACTGATCAGCAAGGATAGATCTCATGGAATACAGGGAGAACTAGGCATTTGGATTCCGAACTGGCTCAAAGATAGAGCGTGGTGGTGTAGGGTTATTTTTCAGACTGAAGGACTGTGACCAGTGGAGTGCCACAAGGATCGGTGCTGGGTCCTCTACATTTTGTCATTTACATAAATGATTTGGATGCGAGCGTAAGAGGTTCAGTTAGTAAGTTTTCAAATGACACCAAAATTGGAGGTGTAGTGGACAGCAAAGAGGGTTACCTCCGATTAAAACAGGATCTTAATCAGATGGACCAATGGGCAGAGAAGTGGCAGATGGAGTTTAATTCAGATAAATGCGAGCGTCCAATTCTGGTCTCCTTCCTATCGGAAAGATGTTGTGAAACTTGAAAGGGTTCAGAAAAGATTTACAAGGATGTAGCTAGGGTTGGAGGATTTGAGTTATAGGCAGAGGCTGAACAGGCTGGGGTTGTTTTCACTGGAGTGTCAAGAGGCTGAGGGGTGACCTTATAGAGGTTTACAAAATTGTGAGGGGCATGAATAGGGTAAATAGACAAAGTCTTTTCCGTGGGGTGGGGGAGTCCAGAACTAGATGGCATAGGTTGAGGGTGAGATCGGAAAGATAGAAAAGATACCTACGGGGCAACTTTTTCACACAGAGGCTGGCACGTGTATGGAATGAGCTGCCAGAAGAACTGGTGCAAGCTAGTACAATTGCAACATTTAAGAGGCATTTGGATGGGTATACGAATATGAAGGGTTTGGAGGGATATGGGCCGAGTGCTGGCAGGTGGGACTATCTGGTCGGCATGGACAGGTCTGTTTCCATGCTGTACATCTCTGACTCTATGGAGGATAATTTTAGATAAATGCGAAATGCTGCATTTTGGGAAAGCAAATCTTAGCAGGACGTATACACTTAATGGTAAGGTTCTGGGGAGTGTTGCTGAACAAAGAGACCTCAGAGTACAGGTTCATAGCTCCTTGAAAGTAAAGTCACAGGTAGATAGGATAGTGAAGAAGGCATTTCCTTTATTAGTCAGAGCATTGAGTATAGCGGTTAGGAGATCATGTTGTGGCTATTTGTTAGGCTACTTTTGGAATTTTGTGTGCAATTCTGGTCTCCTTCCTGTCAGAAGAATGTTGTGAAACTTGAAAGTGTTCAGAAAAGATTTACAAGGATGTTGAAGAATTTGAGCTATCGGGAGAGGTTGAATAGGCTGGGGCTATTTTCTCTGGAGCATCGGAGACTGAGGGGGACTTTATAGAGGTTGATAAAATCATGAGCATGGATAGGATAAATAGACATGGATGTTTCCTTGCAGTGGGAGAGTCCAGAACTAGAGGGCATAGGTTTAGGGTGAGGGGGGCAAGATATAAAAAGGACCTAAGGGGCAACATTTCACAGAGGGTGGTGCATCTATGGATTGAGAAAGTGGTGGAGGCTGGTACAATTTAAAAGGCATCTGGATGGGTATATGAATCGGAAGGGTTTAGCGTGATATGGGCCAAGTGCTGGCAAATGGGACTAGATTAGGTTAGGATAACTGGTCGACATGGATGAGTTGGACCGAAAGATCTGTTTCCGTGCTGAGCATCTCTATAACTCTAAACGTTGCCCTGTTTTCCTAGGCAGTCACTGACATTTCACTTTGAGTTCAGCTCTTTTGTCCATGTCTGCACCAAGGCTGTAATAAGACCAGTAGCCAAGTAGTCCTGACAGAACTCAAACTGAAACCAGTGAGCAGGTTATTGCAGATTAGATGTAATTTGATATTTTTTTCCAAAACTTTAATGATCAAAAGTAGAATAATGGGCAGTGATTGACCAAATTGGAATGTCCTGGTTTTTGTGGATGAGACATGCCTGGGAAACATTTCTTATTGTTGGTAGATGCCAGTGTTGAATCCTCCTCACTATGTTTAGAAATACTCAATAACTCCCCATTTTATTTGATTGAATATAATATTTATGAAATCTCTGAACAGAAATAAAACTAAAGGCTTCCAGCCTTTTCTGAGCACAAGCCTTTAATTATAGAGGACTGTAGACAAATGATAGTTGGGGTTGGGAGGCGGGAGGGGGGAAATGGAGAAGGTATAAGCAAAGAGAGCTATTCTCTTCCTGATGCTCGTTCTTCTAATCAGGCACTGAATGGCTTTCAATGGGGAGTCCATCCAGAGAGCTTGCAAGCAATATTGGTCACAATGAATATCAGTAGCAGAGGTTGACGTCCTAAAGTGGGCATTAATTAGTGGTGGAGTGGGTATGGCACAGATTTGAGGTGCAACCCCTCCTACAGGATTAAATGCCACCCTACCACCATCCTACAATGGATAAAAGACTTATTTGCCTCTCTGACCTTTGTCTTCCAGCTTACAAGAGCTAACTTCTCTCCAATGAGATAGTATACCTGTACTTGGTTATATTTGCTAATGTGAAGAAGTTATTAAACTGCCTTCTTTACTATTCATAGCCATTATAAGTAAAGAAAGCACTCAAAGTGGAAATAATAACATTTGCCTTTTTCAGATTTTCTGTCAATTCAAAAGGCAGGTCTCAGCTCTTTCTATCTTGAGTGTGTTAAATGATGCTAACAATTCAAATCTGTAAATTCACTGAAATGCAAGGTACAATATAAAACCTAACAATAGTGTCTCTCGTATAGTTGTGTATGGTTATGCTAGCAGACTTAAATCTTATATGTCATGAGTTCAAATGCCATCATGATTGATCTAAAATTGCATTTAATATATCTTTTGATCTATTTTTCTCTAATCAACCTCTTCACGTATGTTATTACGCAACTCTGGCACAGGTGGCACTTGAACCCAGGCTTCTCTGGTCAGAGCAGGGAGATTAGTATGTTAGAATGTAAGAACAAAAGGAAATAGGGTCAGGTTAAACTGCCATTAAGCCTGCCCCACCATTTAACAAGATGATCTGCCTAAGGCCTCAGCTCCTCTTTCAAGTCAAGTCATCATAGTCGTCAATTCCCCAATATTTCAAAGCTCTATCCACCTCGTCTTTCAATCACTTTTAGCCATCGAGCCTGATCAAGTCTCTAGAGTAGAGAATTCTAGATGTTCAGTCCCCTAGAAGAAGAAATTTCTTCGCATCTCAGTTTTAAATGAGTATTCACGTAACCTATGTTCCCGAGTTTGAGATTCCCCTGCTAATGAAAACATCTTCTCAACATGTATCCTGAAAGTCTTCAGAATCTTGATCTTTAAATATGATCACCTTTCAGTTCTCTAAACTCTAATGATTAAAGCCTAACTTATTTAAGACATTCTTGATAAGTCACCCCTTCATCTCAGAAATCATCCTAGTGAATTTCCTTTGAAGTGCCTCCAATGTCATTGCATCTTTTCTTAAATACATACACTAAAATTGTACACATTATTCCATGTGTGAACTTACCCATATACTGTAAAGTTGTAACAAGACTTCCCTATTTTTAAATTTCCATTTGCCTTAATTACTTGCTGCAGCTGCATGCTAATGTTCTATGTTTCACGCGCAGCACCCCAATCCTTCTGTGCTGCATTTCTTTTAAGAGTCTCTCCTAATTTAAGTAGTGATCTGTCTTGATTTTGCCTGTTCACTCAACTTGTCCATAAGCCTTTTTTATTTCTTTGTGTCATCATTTAACATACTTCACCATCAATTTTTGTATCATCAGTCAATTTGGATATATTACACTCTGACTCCTATGTCAGTGGCTTTTCATCTTCTATTCCTCTATTAACTTTTAGAAGCTATTTATTATCTTTCTTTTATTTCTACTGGTGATACATATCCATCATTACTTAACATTGATTTATGTAACAAAATGTATTCAGCTCATGAATTGTCTCTGATTGTGCAGCAGTTCCTCAGTACTGCACTGGAGTTCCAACCATGAGCTCTGTACTCAAATCCTGAATTCGAACCGAAACGTTTTACTGAGCTATTGTCATCTTTAGTTCTTCTGTGCTTGTTTAATCAATTTTTATGAGACCAGACATATTTGGAGGCCTGATCCTGATGGGCTTATTTTACAATGGAACCGGGTCGAGCTTTTACTTTAAATGCTTGATGACAAATGACGAGATACCATCTGTATTTTCCACATGACTTATCATTATTATGGCTGAGGTGAAAATAGAATCTTAGTCTGGGTCGGGATAATTAAATGTCAAATATATTTTGTTTCTGCTTCTAAGCAGAGCTTGCAATACATTTATTGCTATCTTAATTTAGCATGGAATAGCATGTGCTTCAAGATTAAAGGCACAAATATGAGACAATGCAAGTATTGGAAGGAAGCCATTCTTCCCCTTGGGCCTGTTCCATTATTCAGTTAAATCATAGTGTTTTTTTTAACTTTAGTTTGTTTTTACTCTATATTCCTCAATTCATCAAAATCTCAGTTAAGTTAGTTTTAGAGGGATGGAAGTGGTGGGGAAGGAGGAAAGATATTTTCAATACCTCCTTGTGAAAATGACTTGCTTTAATTTATGTTTGCAATCCATTATTCTTAATTTTCCCACTGAAGATTAGAGAAAATAGTTGATTTGTATCCTGCAATCAATTTAGATGGTGATTCGGTAACTGCTTGATTATCTAAACTTGCAAATACAGCAAAATTTATGTAAACTATCATCCATAATTTAACCCTTGAATCCTTAGTATTAGTCTGAAGAAGAGACATATTCAACTGGGGGACATCTAACTCTTTCTGTCTGTGCAGCTGCAGCCAGTACAGGTGATTTCCAACACTTTCTTTTTATTTCAGATTTTCAAGATTTGCAATATTTTGCTTTTATTATCTCGAAATCCTTCTATTGTGCAGTGTCTCATTTCTTAAATCAGTCGCTTCCCATCCCACCTTGCTTGTGAAATGTTGTGCTTTGTGCTAAATAATGTTGGTGAACTGCACATGCATATCACTATATGGAACTATGATATAACAGAGAAATGGCATAGAGAGACAATACTAAGAATACAATGTTATGAGGTGTTCAGTTAAAAGTTGGAAAGGAAAAAGCTGATTAAATATACTACTGAGGAGGGATGGCATAGTTGGTTGAGGGACTAAAGATGGAATTTATAAAGTTAGTATTAAAGAACAATGGAGGAGGTTATTTGCTGCTGTTGTACTCTATAATCTGTTAAATCTTGGAGGAGATAGAGATAATCAAAATGAGGGCCTTCAGTTATATCAATTTAGACTTGATTAGCGGTTGTTTAAATGCCAAAGAAGGAGAGAAATTCTTAAAATGTGTACAAGAGAAGTTTCTTTAAATGTTTTTCAAACCCACTGAGAGAGAATGTGCTGGATCCAATGCTGGGGAATGTAGTGGGTACAAGTGGAACAGTTGGTAATATCAAGTTCAAGTAGTTATGGAAAAGAGCAGTAGTAAAGTCATGTGCATTGATCCTTAACTGGTTTGAATTCAGTGAGTTAAAATCTGTTCGAGGTGGATTGGAATTGAGAATTGGATAGGCAAATAGCAGTTGAATGGTGAGAAGTCTTCAAGGAGTAGATGGGGATTTGCTACAGAGTGGACAGGAAACAGAATGGTATTTAAAGCTTAAAACTTCTTGGATTACCTAAATATTTGAGATTAAAAGAAAACAGAAAATGTGGTTTATATTAATTGTAAAGTTCATAATATAGTGCAGAACCAAACTAAATGTCAACATTTTTGGGACATTTGCTATATTAAGGAGCTAAACATATGCAAGCTGTTTTTCTTTCTTTGAAACTCTAATTACATGGAAATTAAGGTAAAAGCATTTTACTTGACTGCAAATTGTATCCAAAATAATATTTTTAATGTATATAATCACAGGTTATTTTGGTTCAAGTCAACCCAGGTGAGACATTTACCATAAGAAGAGAGGATGGGCAGCTTCAGTGCATTACAGGTAGGCTACTACCAATAAATTGTCAATAGATAGTTTCAGATACAAACCGGAATACTACTGATGGATTGTGGTGGCTTTGTTTCATGTTTTTTTGTCTTTTTTTTCTCTTGCAATGTACCTGTATTTGGTAAACGTATGAACAGTATATGTAAATTACTCAGAATGCACTCTCAAATGGTACCTGAATATGCAAAAGTTTTTTGGAATACATTATTTCTTTGATTTTTCTTAAAAGTATCTGTTCTTGTAGATGTCTGGATTTGTATAAGTGTCTGCAAAGTGTATGTTAATTGAATGGTGTGTTTTCTCTGCAATGTGCCACTCTGGTCTCTTCAGCTCCTTTTTAACACAATGTAATCCAATGAAGTTAACTTAATTGAGAGTCTACACCAGAGTCTAATATAAAGAAGAATGGTTTGGCAATCAGTTCTCTACAAGGTTGTATCAGAAGAAATGCTGAAAATTAAGCAAACCTATTGGTCACACACTTGGACAAACTCAATAAGAGAATATATGATGAGTGTTCAGTCCCTGGAAATCATTGAGGATCAGAGGGAACTTGATGTGCGTGTACACGGCAGAGACCCGGGTTCAATTCCTGCCTCAGGCGACTGACTGTGTGGAGTTTGCACGTTCTCCCCGTGTCTGCTTGGGTTTCCTCCGGGTGCTCTGGTTTCCTCCCACAGTCCAAAGATGTGCAGGTCAGGTGAATTGGCCATGCTAAATTGCCCGTAGTGTTAGGTAAGGGGTACATGTAGGGGTATGGGTGGGTTGTGCTTCGGCGGGGCGGTGTGGACTTGTTGGGCCGAAGGGCCTGTTTTCACACTGTATCTAATCTAATCTAATCTAATCTAATCTAATCTAATCTACACCTGACGCTTAGGGTATCGGGACAGATGACTAAAGTCGTTAAGAAGACATATGGGATACTCGCCTATATTAGCTGAGGCATAGAATTTAAGAGCAAGGAGGTCATGCTGGAATTGTAATAAAATGTTGGGGAGGCCATAGCTAGACTATTATGTCCAATTTTGGAATCCACATTCTAGGTTAGGTGTGACTGCACTGGAGAGGGTGCAAAGAGATTTATCAGGATTTGCTGAGCTGGAGAGTTTTACTTATGAGAAGAGATTGGACAGTCAAGAGTTGTTTTCCTTAGAGCAGAGGAGACTGAAAGGGTGCATGATTGAAGTGTGTAAAACTATAAGGGGCATAGACAGGATAGAAAGGAAGAAACATTTTCCCTTGATTGGCAGAAGAGTGATCAATAATCAGGAGGCATAGGCTTAAGGAAAAGGCCAGAAGGTTTAAAGAGGATGTGAGGAAAACTTTTCACTCAGACAGAATCTGGAGCTCACAATAGACAATAGGTGCAGGAGTAGGCCATTCTGCCCTTCGAGCCTGCACCCCCATTCAATATGATCATGGCTGATCATCCTTAATCAGTATCCTGTTCCTGCCTTATCTCCATAACCCTTGATTCCACAATCCTTGAGAGCTCTATCCAACTCTTTCTTAACTGAATCCAGAGACTGGGCCTCCACTGGGGCAGAGCATTCCACACAGCCAGCACTCTCTGGGTGAAGAAGTTTCTCCTCATCTCTGTCCTAAATGGTCTACCCCGTATTTTTAAGCTGTGTCCTCTGGTTCGGCACTCACCCAAGAGCGGAAACATGTTTCCTGCCTCCAGAGTGTCCAATCCTTTAATAATCTTATGTCTCAATCAGATCCCCTCTCAGTTCTTCTAAACTCAAGGGTATACAAGCCCAGTCGCTCCAGTCTTTCAGTGTAAGGTAATCCCACCATTCCAGGAATTGACCTCATGCTGCCCTCCCTCAACAGCCAGAATGTCTTTCCTCAAATTTGGTGTGGTCTCACCAGGGCCCTGTACAGCTGCAGAAGAACCTCTTTGCTTCTCTACTCAATCCCTCTTGTTATGAAGGCCAGCATGCTATTAGCCTTCTTCACTACCTGCTGTACCTGCATGCTTACCTTCATTGACTGGTGTACAAGAACACCAATATCTCTCTGTACTGCCCCTTTACCTAAACTGATTCCATTTAGGTAGTAATCTGCCTTCCTGTTCTTGCCACCAAAGTGGATAACCATACATTTATCCACATTAAACTGCATCTGTCGTGCATCTGACCACTCACCTAACTTGTTCAGGTCACCCTGTAGGAGAAAGTGAGGTCTGCAGATGCTGGAGATCAAAGTTGAAACTTTATTGCTGGAACAGCACAGCAGGTCAGGCAGCATCCAGGGAACAGGAGATTCGACGTTTCGGGCACAGGCCCTTCTACAGGTCACCCTGTAATCTCCTAACATCCTCATCACATTTCACCCTGCCACCCAGCTTAGTAAATTTGCGAATGTTATTGCTAATACCATCTTGTATATCCTGAAGATAGATTGTAAAAAGCTGCGGTCCCAGTACTGATCCGTGCGGTACCCCACTGGTCAGTGCCCGGCATTCCGAAATGGAGGGGGGGGTGGGACTTTATCAAAAGCTTTCTGAAAGTCCAGGTAAACTACATCTACTGGATCTCCCTTGTCCATCTTCAGAGTTACTACCTATAAGGTGTTAGAGACAGACATCCTTATAACATTTAAGAGCTATTTAGATGTGCACTTGCAATGCCAAGGCTGTAGGCCAAGTGCTGGAAATTGGAAATAATATAGACAGTTGTTCTTGACGAGTCCAGATATGATGGCTGAAGGGCCTTTGTTGATAATACAAAACTCGATAAGAATGTCAGTTGTGAGGAGGATGGAAAGGGGTGTCATGGGGACTTGAACAGGCCAGAACGTGGACAAGAGCATGGTAAATGTAATATAATTTACTCTTAAAATATACACTTTGGTAAGAAGTAAACAGAACTATATAGTATTTCTTAAATGGTGAGAGCATGTGAACTGTTGATGTCAAAATGGACCTGAATGTCCTTGATCATGAGTCACTGAAAGTGACTATACAGGTATAGCAAGCAATTAGTAGGGAAAACTGTACGTTGGTTTTAATTGCAGAATTTGAGCACAGTACAGGAGTGAAGATGTTTTACTGCAATTCCATTGGGCTTTGCTGAGATTTCCCCTAAAGTATTGTATACAGCTTTGATCTCCTTATCTAAGGAAAGATGTACTTGCCATGGAGGAATGCAATAATGGAGATGCACCAGGTTAATATCCAGAATGGTGGAATTACTTCAGGAGAGATTGACAAAACTATTCTCCTCTGTTTCAAAGAATGAAATGTGACCTCACTGAAATGTACAAAATTCTTGCAGAGTATGGCAGTGGTGGATGTAGTTGGAATGTTTCTCCTGGCTGGTGAGTCAAGAACCAAGGAACATATTCTATCTCACATTGTTTATCTCTTATTATGAAATGGAAGAAAAATTTCTTCTCTCAAAGGATAGTGAATCTTTGGAATTTTCTACCCCAGAGAACTGTGGAAGCTCAATCACCGTGGAATCAACTGTGGAAGCTCAGTTAGCAACTGCCTCAGCTGCTACAAGGTCATTTATAATGAGAAAAAGAAAAGCTCTGTTCAAGCTACTCTTGATGTTTACTTTAAGAAATTGACTTTAGAAGTAAGCTTCCACTCTCCAGCAGCAGAATCAGACCCTGACTCTCCAGCAGGAATATCAATCCTTGACTCTCTAGCACCAGGTTCATTATCCAATTAATAAAGTCATCTTAATTATTAATTAAGGCCCCTTCTGGTGTGCAAGACATTGATTGGGACGAGATTAAGTGTTAACCTTTAATCATTATCTTTTCGTTTCTATCTAAACAGTTTAAGAAATGTTTCTTTAATTTTTTTGTTATAACCACACACACTCACTCTTTCTTTCTTTCTCTCTCTCTCTCTCTCTCTCTCTCTCTCTCTCTCTCTCTCTCTCTCTCTTATAAATACAGTCCTGTAGTTACATTTTATTATCATTGTTACTGTATTATTATGTTTAAGATGTTTTAGGTAAAATATATACCAAGGCTGACATTTGACTAATTGACGCTAGATGTGAACCGTATGTAACTGTTCCAATGTGCATACAAATTCGACTTAGGAACAGACTTAAAAATGGAACTCATTCATATCCCAGAGATATCCTCTCAATAAAATTAAGGAATATGGCTAGCATTCCTCCTAATTTTCTTTCTGACTGTGGGTCTCCAAGGTCCATGCATGGCAGACTTATAACTTGCAAGCTTATTTAGCTGAAGATTTGTTTCCATGCACAACTCTAGAAGTCACTGCACATTCTTGTTGGATGGGAGACTGTTTGTGAACAAAGTTAAAATGATTACATTAGAAGCTTTCAAGAAGCCAAAGGAGCTTGGGAAACATTACTGTGATAGAATTTGAGATGGTTTGAGCTTCCAATCTTCAATAAAGCAATCACTTTTTGGGTGAAGGAAAACCAAGTACACCAGCCATAATGGAAGTCAAAGGACAAGAATGAAAACGATTTCTATTCCTACAATATTTTGCACCCAAATGATGACTTTTTTCTTTCTGCTTTCCAATTTATTAGAAATGTTGCTATCTTTTGTCCGAAAAAGTCCATCCACATGTGATGTTTGACAGTTTTTGTGCAAGTATGAAATGTTGCAGTATCAGCTGCTTTTGTAAAGGATTGCTCTGAAGAAGGCATGATATATGAAACAGTAAATATAGAGAGGCCTGAGTACCATTTGTAAACAAACTACCTGATGACATAGCTCCTTGAAAGTGGAGTCGCAGGTAGATAGGATAGTGAAGAAGGCGTTTGGTATGCTTTCTTTTATTGGTCAGAGTATTGAGTACAGGAGTTGGGATGTCATGTTGCAGCTGTACAGGACATTGGTTAGGCCATTGTTGGAATATTGTGTGCAATTCTGGTCTCCTTCCTTTCGGAAAGTTGTTGTGAAACTTGAAAGGGTTCAGAAAAGATTTACAAGGATGTTGCCAGGGTTGGAGGATTTGAGCTATAGAGAGACGCTGAACAGGCTGGGGCTGTTTTCCCAGGAGCATCGGAGATTGAGGGGTGACCTTTATAGAGGTTTACAAAATCATAAGGGGCATGGACAGGACAAATAGATAAAGTCATTTCCCTGGGATCGGGAAATCCAGAACTAGAGGGCATAGGTTTAGGGTGGGGGGGAAAGGATATAAAAGAGACCTAAGGGGCAACTTTTTCACACACAGGGTCGTATGTGTATGGAATGAGCTGCCAGAGGGAAGTGGTGGAGGCTGTACAATTGCAATATTTAAAAGGCATTTGGATGGGTATATGAATAGAAAGGGTTTGGAGGGATATGGGCCGGGTGTTGGCAGGTGGGACTAGATTGGGTTAGGATATTTGGTCGGCATGGACGAATTGGACCGAAGGGTCTGTTTCCATGCTGTATATCCCTATGACCCTAATGACAAAGATTGGGAGTGCCATTTAATGTGAGCTGCCGTCATACAGCACAGCAACAGACCCTTTGTACTGCAACCTGTCCATGCCAAACATAATCCCAAACTAAACTAGTTCTACCTGCCTGCTCTTGGACCATATCCCTCCAAACCTTTCCTATTAATGTACTTATCTAAATGTCTTTTAACCATTGTAACTATGCCTACATCCACCACTTCCTCCAGAAGTTCATTCCACACGTGAAACACCCTCTGTGTAAAATATTTCTCCCTTGTCCTATTTTAAAGCACTCTCCTCTCACTTTAAAAATATGCCCCCAGTCTTTAAATTCCCCATCTAAGGGAAAAGACACCTACCATTAACCCTAAGTATCCCCCTCATGGTTTTGTAAACCTCTATAAGGTCACCTCTCAACCTGCTACACTCTAGTGAAGAAAGTCCCAGCCTATCCACCTTTTCTATATAACTCAAACCTTCCATACTCAGCAACATTCTGGTAAATCTCTTCAGAACCCTCTCCAGCTTAATAATATCCTTCCTATAACTTGGCAACCAGAACTGGGCATAGTATTCCAGAAAAGGCCCATTCAACCTCAACAAGAATTCCAAACTTCTATACTCTGGACTGAGCAATGAAGGCAAGTGTGCTAAATGTCTTTTTAACCACCCTGTCTGTATATGACACAAACTTAAAAGTATTGTGAATCTGAACCCTTGGGTCCCTCTGTTCTATAACACTACCTGAGACCCGATCGTTAATTTTATAAGTTGTACCGAAAACTTATCTGCAATATTGGAACAGTTTGAGTAGTAGTTAAAACACATTATTTTAAGTATTTTGATACAGATAAAGTTGTGCCAATTTTTTTTTGTTTGCACTTTAACGAGTAAGAATGATGTGTTTTGCTTAAAGCTTAGTAATTTGACCAATCGAATCGCCTTTAAGTAAGATAAAAGTTGGGGTCTAGGCTATCTCCTTGATTTATTTTGAGAGGGTTTGATCTAGTCCATAACACTGAAAATTGGAGTCTGGAGGAAAATTAGGATCCAGTTCTAAATACTTTGCAACAGCCATTACCACTGCCTTTGTCTCTTGTTCCATGATAACGTTTTCACTTAATTTCTTTCATCCTTTTATTCTATTCTAGACTTTTGCTTTTATTTCCTTCATCCTGCTCCTCTCTTTCAAAGACTAGCCAACTAATGCTCTGATTAATCAAAATCAACCTGCCCAGTGTAGAATATAAACAAAGCTGTCTGTTAACTATCACTCAACATTAATGGGTATATTTTCCACAGCAGCACCTTTATCAATCAGAGTCCACTTGCCAACAAATCAGCATTCTTCACTCATACAGTATAAATGTGAGATTTCACCATAAGTTTGAATTCTTGCAAAATGTTATGAGTGCAAGATGAAAAGTTTCAACAAAATGTTATTTTCTTTGCAATACTCAAACTTTTTACTATTTCCCTTAAATATTGTAAATGGTCAATGGCAATCCTGCCAGAATGTTGGTAATGGGTCATTCAATGATTGTAGCCCTATTGAAAATCAAGAGTTGGCAGTTAAATCGTCTCTTATTGGAGATGGTCATTGCCTGGATTTGTGCGGTGTTATTTGCCACCTCTCAGCCGAAGTCTGGATATTGTCCAGGTCTCATTGCATTTAAAATACATTGCTTAAGTATCTGAGGACTGTGAATGGTGCAGGATGATGTACAGTCATCGGCAAAAATCCCCACTTCTGACGTTATCATGGAGGGAAGGTCATTGATGAATTAGCTAACGTGTTTGGGCCGGGGACACTACCCTCAGGAAATCCTGCAGAGATGTCCTGGAGCTGAGATAGCTGACTTCCAACAACCACCTTCCTATCTGCTAGGTATGACTCTAACAAGCAGTGAGTTTTCCTCAGTTCCCACTAATTCCAATTTTGCTAGGGTCTTTGATGCCACACTGGGTTAAATGCAGCCTTAGGGTCAAGGGCTGTCAAGCTGCTAAAATTTGATTTTAGTTTGATTTATTATCGTCACTGGTACTGGGATACAATGAAAAAATTGTTTTGCATGCTTTCAAGGCAAATCATACCATACATAATTACATCTTGGTAATAAAACAGAACAGAGATTAAAGTGTTACAGCTCCAGAGAAGGTGCAGAGGAAGGCCAACTTTAATATATAAGAGTTCCATTCAAAAGTCCAATAACAGCAGGGATGAATCTGTTCTGAAATCTGTTGGTATGTGTTTTCAAGTTTTTGTATATTCTGCCCAATGGAAAAAGATGGAAGAGCGTACGTCTGGCTGTACAGGACGTTGGTTAGGCCACTGTTGGAATATTGTGTGCAGTTCTGGTCTCCTTCCTATCGCAAAGATGTTGTGAAACTTGAAAGGGTTCAGAAAAGATTTACAAGGGTGTTATCAGTGTTGGAGGATTTGAGCTATAGGGAGAGGCTGAACAGGCTTAGGCCTGTTTTCCCTGGAGCGTCAAAGGTTGAGGGGTGACCTTGTAGAGGTTTACAAAAGCATGATGGGCATGGATAGGTTAAATAGACAAAGTCTCTTCCCTGGGGTTGGGGGAGTCCAGAACTAGAGGACATAGGTTTAGGGTGAGAGGGAAAAGATATAAAAGAGACCTAAGGGGCAACGTTTTCACACAGTGGGTATTATGTGTATGGAATGAGCTGCCAGAGGAAGTGGTGGAGGCTGGTACAATTGCAATATTTAAAAGGCATTTGGATGGGTATATGAATAGGAAGGGTTTAGAGGGATATGGGCTAGGTGCTGGCAGGTGGGACTAGATTGGGTTGGGATATCTGGTCGGTATGGACGGGTTGGACTGAAGGGTCTGTTTCCATGCTGTACATCTCTATGACTCTGTCTCTATGCTTTGCCGAGACAGCAGGAAGTATAGTCGGAGTCAATGGATGGAAGGCTGTTCTGTGCGATTGTCTGGGCTACATTCACAACTCTCAGTATTTCTTGGACAGAGTAGTTGCCATACCAAGCTGTGGTGCATCTGTGTATGATGCTTTCTATAGTGTGTCTATAAAAATGGAAAAAGATCATTGTGGACATGCTGAATTTCCTTTAGCCTTCTGAGGAGATAGGAATTACTGCTCTTTCTTAACTTGCAAGTGTTTTGTTATCACATTTTATAACAGGCTCTAATATTTTCTTCACCAGTGATGTTAAACTGATCAGTTTGGAATTTTATTTATTTTTTCTCTCCCTCCCTTTTTAAGTAGTGGGGTTGCATTTGCCACCCTCCAGTCTTTAGAAACTTCTCCAGAGTCATATTGTGATGTTCTGCATTGCAATAGTGACCATATTTCAAAAGTTTTTTTTTGCTGTCTTAGATAATCAGATGTCACGAAAGGTGCTACACAAATATAAGTGTATCTTTCAATGTAGAAATTATTATTTGTGTGCACTTATCTTGAATTCCTTTGAGTATAACCCTTATATAAAAGCAGTGTAGTAGTTTGGGAAGTTGCATTATTATTTTTGACATTTGCAAAACAGCTTAGGTAATGAGAAGCAAATCACAATATAATCAAAATCAAAAATAAACTTACGAAAAAGATTAAATTGTAGTTAAAAACTGTATTGTAAATATCTTTGGGAAGTTTGGAGAAAGCTAGAACTGATTTGTTTTCTTAGATATAGGTTATATTATAGTGCAAAATATTTGTTTAGTAAAGCTTATTTTTATTTATACATTAACAGTTTAGTTTAATTACAAGACTGGTTGAACCTATGCATTGTTATTTAGAAAATTTTGTTTGTGTACTGAAGGAAGTATGTGACTTAGCTATTTAGGGTAGATAGTGCAAGGTAATTATTTCTTCTGTGTAATTCTCAAGAGGTCCTTTATTTAATTAGAACAATCATGTCTTTTTTTTCCCAAAAGGGACAGGCATGTTAAATATAAAGTGAAAAGATGTGACGGGGAAAAAAACTACCAAAACTTCCAGTGCCATCTTTTGGTTGAAATATTAAGCTGTGAGCTATTTGATGTTTCTGATATACCTTCTTAACAATCCTATCAACCTGGGTGACAACTTTCAGGGATTTATGCACCAGGACACCAACATCTCTCTGTTCATCTACACTGCCAAGAATTTTATCATTAGCCCAGTACTCTGCATTCCTGTTACCTCTTCCAACGTGAATTATCTCACACTTTTCTGCATTAAATTCAATTTGCCACTACTTAGCCCAGCTCTGCATCTTATCTATATAGCTTAGAAATAACAGTAATGGATTTTGTGATATTGAGTTGATTTCAGCATCAATGGTTGCTGCTGATTGTGGAACCAAGATAAGTAAAGCTACCAACAACCTTCAGCATCCCAAAGTCAGTACTGATAGATAGAGGTATGGCAACATCCCAGATATAGCATTTGTCTTCCTAATGCAGAAAGTTAAACCCAAACATTTTAAAACTATGAAAGAGTCCATTCATTTTTCTTTGTTTGAGATTCTCTTGTAGTCAAAATCTTTGCGTCACACACACACACAGATGTTCATGCAGATGTGACAATTCTCTGTGCTTGTTGAATTCAGGTGATCTAATCATCAGATGGGGCTTTGCCCTTGGCCAACGAGTCAATAGTTTTGTTGAGTTTCTCCTTTATTCATTCAATATCTAGCTCTGCTATAACAGGCAGAGGTACCTAGAACTTTCTCAGTAACAGAGTACAACTCAGAGGAGTTGAAATTCTCTCCAATTGTTTAATTGCAATCTGTGTTGACTTCTCTGCCTGTTTACAGTAGAGCCATTTTCTTTGCAAATGGACTTGCTGTGTTTTTGATTCCTTCGTAAAACCTCTGACATTCCCCATGTCAGAGGACATCTGGATATTCTGACAAAGTTTTAGCCCGTAGTCATTTGTGCACTGCTATTTTTTTGGTCTTTACATTGGTAGCTGTATCTGCATTCAGTCTTCTCATTCTGGCTCAACAACAGTGTATAATTCTAGTCAACATGAAATATGGTCAAGACCTGAAACATTAATTTATTTTTCTCTCTCTCTGCAGGTACTGCCAGACCTGTTGAGCATTTCCAGCATTTTCTGTTTTTGTTAATAACAGGAGTAGACCATTTTCCCCCTCCGACTTCTTTACATTATTCAATAAGATTATGTACCTCAGCACCTTTTACCTGATGTATCGTTTCGGAATGGCAGGCAGTGACCAGTGGGGTACCGCAGGGATCCGTGCTGGGACCGCAGCTTTTTACAATATATGTGAATGATATAGAAGATGGTATCAGCAATAACATTAGCAAATTTGCTGATGATACAAAGCTGGGTGGCAGGGTGAAATGTGATGAGGATGTTAGGAGATTACAGGGTGACCTGGACAAGTTAGGTGAGTGGGCAGATGCATGGCAGATGCAATTTAATGTGGATAAATGTATGGTTATCCACTTTGGTAGAAAGAACAGGAAGGCAGACTACTACCTCAATGGAATCAATTTATGTAAAGGGGCAGTACAAAGAGATCTGGGTGTTCTTGTACACCAGTCAATGAAGGCAAGCATGCAGGTACAGCAGGTAGTAAAGAAGGCTAATAGCATGCTGGCCTACATAACAAGAGG
>NC_057721.1:7880548-7891544 GCF_004010195.1 Chiloscyllium plagiosum
TACGGGGTAGACTATTTAGGACAGAGATGAGGAGAAACTTCTTCACCCAGAGAGTGGTGGCTGTGTGAATGCTCTGCCCCAGAGGGCAGTGGAGGCCCACTCTCTGGATTCATTTAAGAAAGAGTTGGATAGAGCTCTCAAAGATAGTGGAATCAAGGGTTATGGAGATAAGGCAGGAACAGGATACTGATTAGGAATGATCAGTCATGATTATATTGAATGGGGGTGCAGGCTCGAAGGGCTGAATGGCCTACTCCTGCACCTATTGTCTATTGTATCGTTACAAAAAGTATTCTGAGATGGATCATTGCCTTTATCTAAGGGGAATGGAATGCAAAACTCATACTTCAGTTTGTTAAAGTTTTGGTTCAGTCCCCTGGAACACACTGTGTTCCGTTTTGTGCCTTTTACTTCAGGAAAGATATCTCAGTACAGATTCACCAATACAGTACTCAAACTTTAAGGGTTATCTTATGAGAACAGGGTGTATAGACGTTGTTTGTATTCCATCAAACTTAGAAGGTTGAACAGTAACGTAATGAAGGTTATTGAAATAGGAATGATAAACTTGCTTCTCTTTGAGGAATTCAGAACAATGGAGGCTAATGGTAAAATTTGATATAGGCATTTTGGGAGAGATATCAGGAAGCATCTTTCACATGAAAGGTACTGGATACCTAGAACACTCTTTTATAAAATGCCATGAATGCCAAGTTAGTTAGCATTTTCAAGACTAGAGCTGATAGATGTTTCTTAAGTATACAACTATACTGAGAGGTTTATGGAGCAAAGATGGGTTAATGGAGTTGAAGTCTGGATCAGCAACTGATTAACAGGTTTGAGGGGTTAAATGATTTTCTGCTGTATATTTCTACAAACTGAGGTTAAATCTCTTTTGGCAATTGGTATCCTAAGAGTAGTTGGTGTAATTTGTATGTGTTTTGCATGTTTATTAGACCTTTATCTCATTTAGATTAAAACATCTGTAAAACAAAGGTGTTAGAAATCACAAATTGCTAAGCATGTTTATAGCAAATTGATCTGAACTGCACTCCTGTTTTGGTCAGAATATTCAAAACAGCAACTCACTCCATAGAAGAATTCACTTTGTAATTCTTAACAAAAAGTGAACAGAACCAGGGAATTCAGAGTTGTTCCTAATCAATTCATTCCTGGAACTGATTTCTAAAAGTAGAAACGCAATTGACAATATTTTATGAAAGACCAGATTCTAAAAGAATTCTGTGTAGCATCTGAAGTTATTAATTTATTGTAGAATCTGTGCTTTTTGGATGGGTAAACTATATACGTCAGTGGTGTGTCTCCTCTGTTACTTAGATGTCTATGATTTTGTTTTTTGATCTTGGTGTTTGCGTCAGCGAAGCATTTCATAGCTTGTATGATGTCAAGAGTGGGTGTCCAGTTACAGAACACAGTTAATTTAATGTACTGCACTAAATTCTGAACAACATTTCCTCCCGGGAATAGCAAGGAAAGAATGAATCATACCTATTTACATGAGGCTAATGCTAAGCATAGCAGCATGCTTGACCTGTCCTATCTGCAGAGATAATGCAGACATTTCCAGATAATAAATAGAAGAACTTTGGTTGTCTTAAAAAAAAATCAGTGATTAGTGCAATCTCTGCAATTTAATATTTTCATCAGATTAAGAATTGTTTTTACGAGTTTATGGAACAAATTGCAATCCTTCTACTAACAACTACATTGTATTTCATAAGATTATGAAGTTATGTGCAATCAAGGGTTATGGGGATAAGGCAGGATCAGCCATGATCATAATGAATGATGGTGCTGGCTCGAAGGGTGAATGGCCTACTCCTGCACCTATTGTCTCTTGTCTATTATCAAAAATAGAAGCCTGCTCTACTTTTCAATAAAATGATGGTAGATGGGATTGAAGCATCAGTTCCCCTTTCTTGCTGTAGCCACCACTCTTCCACGCTGTCCCTAAAACCCTTGACTCTTATGATGATCAAAAATCTGAAGATATTCAATGACCCAGCCTCCACTGCTCTTTGTCAAAGAGAATTCAAAAGGCTAACAACTCTTAGAATTTTTCTCCTCATCCCCAGTTTACTAAGGGAAGATCTCTTAGTTTGAAACTATGCTCCCAGTGCTGGACATCCTTACAATGGTTAATGTCCTCCAGTATCCACCTTGTCAAGTCCCCTCAGAATCTTAAATTTTTCAATAAGATCTTATTCTTCTAAACCCCAATAAGTATAGCCGAACCTGCTCAGCCTTTCCTCAGACGATGCTTTCATACCAGGAATCGGCCACCTAAACCTTCTCTGAACTGCTTCCAAAGGAAGTATTTTCATTCTCAAGTACTCCAGATGCAGCCTCACTAAAATTTTATACAGTTGCAGCAACACTTTCTGACATGTATAACACATTCCATTTGCAATAAACATAAGTGTTGCATTTGCCTTCTCAATCGCTTACTGTATCTGCTTTTATTAAAATGATTCATGCAGCAAGATACTCAAATTGCTCTACCACAGATTTCTATAGTTTTTAACAATTTAAATAATTTGTTTTTCCATTCTTTTCTGGAGAAGTGGGCAGCCTTACATTTTCCCAAATTATACTCTGACAATTTTTTGCTCAAAGAGTAACAAGAGCAGGACTTACATAGTTAATGATAGAGCTCTGGGTAGTGAAAAACTGAGGGGCTCAGGTACATATTTCTTTGAAAGTTGCATCTTAGATAGAAGGGTGGTTAAGAAGGCATTTAGCACACTTGTCTTCATTGCTCAGACCACTGAGTACAGGAATTGGGACATGATGTTGAGGTTGTACAGGATATTGGTGAAGCCACTTTTAGATTATGGTGTGCTGTTCTGGTCATGCTGCTACAGTAAGGATATTATTAAATTGGAGAGGGTTCTGAAAAGATTTACCAGAATGTTGCTGGGACTGGAGAATTTGAGTTGTAATGAAAGGCTGGATAAGCTGGGACTTTTTTCACTGGAGCTTAGAAGGTTGAGGGGGTGACCTTATAGCAGTTTATAAAATAATGAGGGGTATAGATAAGGTGAATAGCTGAGGTCTTTTCTCTAGGGTGGGGGAGTTCAAAACGAGGGGACATATTTTTAAGCTGAGAGGAGAAAGATTTAAAAGGGACCTGAGGGTCAACCTTTTTACACAGGTGGCGGTTCATATGTGGAATGAGGTGGATTCAGGTACACTTAAAACACTTAAAAGACATTTGGATAGGTACAGAGGATAGAAAACGTTTCAGAGGTTATGGGCCAAATGCAGGCAAGTGGGACTAGTTTAATTTTGGACCAAAGGATCTGTTCCCGTGCTGTATGGCAATGATTCCATGACACTAACACAGCTTATCTAAATCATTTCTGTATATACTGTGCCTTCTTCACAGCTAGATTTCTTACCTCTTTTTATGTAATCTACAAATTTATAGAGTCATAGAACTGAACAGCATGGAAACAGATCCTCCAGTCTAACTCGTCCATGCCGACAAGATATCCTATATAAATCTAGTCCAGTTTGCCAGCGTTTGGCCCATATCACTCTGAACTCTTCCTTTACATATACCCATCCAGATGCTTTTTAAATGGTGTAATTGTACCAGTCTTCATCACTTCCTCTGGCAGCTCATTCCATACATGCACCACCCTCTGTGTGAAAAAGAATTGCCCCTTAGGTCCCTTTTATATCTTTCATCTCTCACCTTAAACCTATGCCCTCTATTTTTGAACTCCCCACCCCAAGGAAAAGACCTTGACTACTCAACCTATCCATGCCCCTCATGAATTTATAAGCCTCTATAAAATCACCCCTCAGCTTCTGCTTCTGGGAAAATAGCCCCAGCCTATTTAGACTCGCCCTATAGCTCAAAACCTCCAACCCTGGCAACATCCTTGTAAATCTTTTCACAACATCCTTCCGATAGGAAGGAAACCAGAATTGCACACGATATTCCAAAAGTGGCCTAACCAATGTCCTACAGCCGGAACATGACCTCCCAACTCCTATTTTCAGTGCAGTGACCAATAAAGGAAAGCATACTAAATGCCTTTTCCACTATCTTTTCTACCCAGTGCTCCACTTTCAAGGAACTATATCCTTGGACCCTTCATCAAAGTCACTGTTGTAGAGTGTAAATAACTGAGTCCCCTTTGGTACTCACTAGTTTCAGTTTGGTAACATGTAAATGATGCACTGACACTTGGCTTTTATCCATGCTAACATGATAAACCCAACATTATGAGCTCCCATCTTATGTAATATTGTTTTATGTGGAACCTCGTCAAAAGTTGTTTGGAAACTAAATACATCACATCTACTTGTTCCCCATTATTCACATTGTTTGTGACTTCCTCAAAAAATTTTACATTAGTTCGATCTTTTCACAAAGCCATGTTTACTCTGCCTGATTCTGTAAGCGTCCTCGTCCTTATCATGGACGTGAGCATTTTTCCAATTTTGAGCGAATGCGTCAATAAATTTTTTTGACTTTTTTGAATAGAGGTGTAATAATCTGATCAGTTGCAAAAATCAAATAGTAAGTTATCTTGAGTTGTTTTGAACGTTTTGCTGATTTAGCATCCTTCATTATTGATGTATCCATAAATGTTAGTCTCTGTGTTATTGCTTCTTTGTTACAGCGAAGTTTTACAATAGAAAAAGAGCATAGGAAATCGGAGCTGGGCTGGCTGTTTTGTGTTTTTTGCAGGTGTCTTGTTCAACATGATCATTGCTGATCTTCTACCTCAATGCCACCTCCTTGTACTATCGCCGTATTCCTTAATTACCTTGGTATCCAGAAAGCTATCAACAGTTCACTAGTGTATATTCAATAACTAAGTCACAACAGTTCTCGAGGTAGAAAAATCTAAAGGCTAACACTCCTTTGCGTGAAGAAATGTTTGCTATAGAAGTTCTAAATCACAAACTCCTTATTCTGAGACTGTGTCCTTTTACTCTAGGTTGCCCAAACAGGGGAAACATTTTCTCAACATCTACCTCGTCAAGTCTGTTAAGAATTTTACATACTAAAAATCAGATCACTTCTAATTTCTTAAACATCAAGGGATATCAACCTAATCTTTGAAGGACAATCTGCACACGGGAGGATCCAGTCCAGTGAACTTTAATTACTCCCTCCACATCAAGTTTATACTTGCTTAGATAAAGAGGCTGGTGCTACATGCAGTACTTCAGCTGTTGCCTTACTAATGAACTGCACTATTGTTCCAAGTCTACCTTACTATTCTATGCTACTCCCTTTTAACAAATGCTAAAATATCAACTGCCTTTCTAGTTGCTTTCTGTGCCTGCATGTTAACTTGTGATTCATGTAAGTTTCTCTAAATGTACATATTTTGCAGTCTCTCACTGTTCAAAACTATTGTTATTATTTTCCCAACAACAGATGATAACTTCACGTTTCTTCACAACTACCATGTCTTTGCCCACTCGCAAACTGTGAATAATTTTCTGCAGCCTCTTTCTATATACTCACCACTTTCCCTCCTAGCTTTGTATCATATCAAACTGGGATAACTTATGCTTATTGCCGTAATTTAAGTAATTAATATAGCTGATAAATAATTGATGGTCAAGAACTGATTCATGCAACACGCCACTGGTTATAACCTGCTCCCCAAAAGTTGTCCTTTGGACAGAAAAAACACTAAGAATACATTGACCAAACCTCAATATGCGTGAATTCGTTGAGTCCTATTATATCTTTTTGTTTGACACCACTTGAATGCTTTTTGATTTCTCCTTACCTGTCCTACCAATTACATTCTCAAAAAGCTGAACAGATGTAACTAAGTTGCTGAATTCATCTCTTTTCTTCTTTCTGGAAAATTGAAGAAAGAGGTGTTGCAGTATCTGCTATTCAAAAACAGAATTAGAATCATGTAAGTGCTGCATTTCAGAAAACAACCATCTAGTCTGTCAAGCCCATATTAGCTTTCTGCCAGAGTAATTTACCTACATCAAATTTACTGCCCTTTGCAACTTTGAAAGCCTCAGTTGAATGCAGGTTATAACAACTTGCTGTGAGTTAGTCTCTTTGCTATTACGTTGAATATAGTCATGATATTGGGGCTAATATGTTAGTATAACAAAAGAAGAATGTCAGAATAAATGCATTGTTTTTGCACTGGCAAACTGTAACTAGTGAAGCGCCAAAGGGATCAGTGCTGGGGACTTAACTGTTCAAATTCTCTAACAATGACACCGGTGAGGGTCTGAGGATATAGCTGCTAAATTTGCAGATGACATAAAAATACATAGGAAAGATAGCTATGAAGAGGACACGGAATATACAAAAGTGATATAGATTGGTTAAGTGAATGGACAAAAATTTGCCAGATGGAGTATAATGTTGGAAAATGTGAATTCGTCCCCTTTGTGAGGAAGAATGGAGAGACAGGTTATTTAAATACAGTGAAACTACAGAAATCAGTGGTATAACCATCTGAGTGTCCTGCTACATGAAACATAAAAATATATCAGGCAGATACAAGAGTGATTGGGAAGGCAAATGCAACAATTGTGTTTATTGCAAAGGGAATGGATTATAAATATAGGAAAGTGTTACTACAACTGTGTAAAATTTTAGTGAGGCTGCGTACAGTTTTAGCATTCTTAATTAAGAAGGGAAGTACTAACTTCCAGATTTAGTATTAGTACTCCAGGTATGGCCTCACCAGCACCCTATGCAGCTGCAACATTACCTCCCCACTTTTAAACTCAATCCCTTTAGTAGTGAAGGACAAAATTCCATTTACCTTCTTAATTACCTGTTGCACCTGCAGACCAACCTTCTATGATTCATGCACAAGGATACCCAGGTCCCTCTGAACAGCAGCATGCTGCAATTTTTTTACCATCCAAATAATAGTCCTTTTTGCTGTTATTCCTACTTCACATTTATTAACATTGTACTCCATCTGCCAGACCTTTGCCCACTCACTTAAACTATCTGTGTCCCTCTTCAAAGTTTCACAGTCCTTGGCACACTTTGTACTACCACTCAACTTAGTGTCATCTGCAAACGTTGACGCGTGGTCCCAACTCCAAACCATCCACGTAAGTTGTGAATAATTGTGGCCTACATACAATGGATATGATAACTTCCCAGAGTTCTACAGCTAGGTACAATTGACATTGTCCACTGGCTCACAATATTCATCTGCCTTGTGCTACATTTCTACTAAAATTGAGCCTTTACATATGATCAGTTATACAATGCCAATTTAAAGTGGCTCACTGAATACAGAGCAGTGATCATCCCTTAATTATGCATAGTCAGCATGGCTTCATGAAGGGCAAATCATGCCTGACACATTAGAATTCTTTGAAGAGGAAACAAAGCAGGATAGATGAATGACAACCAGCAGATAACTCCTGAGAGAGGACTACTTTCAGCATCACCTCAGGTAGAGAGCAGTGCAAATTTATTAGAACAATACTGAAGTGAAAATGATTCAATAATGATGATCGATTACAAAACTAGACTTGTTATTTTAATGAACCAGTTTGTACATTCTGTGATAAACTCCAAGACCAAATGGTTCTTATCTTCTGACAAGACCACAAGACGTTTATCAGAATTATGGATCGCTCCTCACTCTTCTAAACTACAGGGAATACAGACCTACTTGGTCTCGTCCCTCTTCATACATCAGCTCTTCCTTCCCAGGAATCACTCTGGTAAACTTCTTCGTACTCCCTCCATAGCTCTCATTGAGTAAGAAGATCAAAACTGCACACAATACTCCAAGTGTAATTTAAGTGAGCTAACCATCCCTATCCGAAAAGACTGAACAGGTTAATTTTCATCAAAAACAGAAGATGAAGGATGACTTTAAAGTCATGAAAGTATTTGACAGGCATTGAAATGTTTCCACTTATGGGGCAGTACAAAACTAGGGCATAATAAGTGTAAGATTCTCATTAATAAATCATGAGGAATTAAATAAAAACTACCTATAGAGTGACTAGAATTTAGAACACGCTTATTTAGGTGAAAGTACAGATGTGTTTTAAGGGAAAACAAGTGCAAGAGGAAGAAAGGCATATGAAGAGATGTTGACAGGGTTTCAAAATTTAAGATGGGAAAAAATTTATGAGGAGCATAAGAATCAGAAGACTAGTTGGGCCAAATGGGCTCTTGCTGTGCTATTGACTCTAGGAAAGTTTCCTGTATACTTGCTCAACTGCAGATAGTATGCAGTGAGATTAAGAAAAATAGAAGGTGTCAACTTTAATCTGTACTTGTCAAACTCACCTCGTACCCATTCAAGGCCATTTCCATGGTTCCGGCAACAAACTTCCTCCCCTGAATTAAATTGTCTCTCTCGCTTAAAGGCAAGCATTGGCATTCCTACTGTCATTTCAATCCCTTCAACAGGTCTAGGAATATCAGCTTTAAACTGGTGTGTAGTCTTCTCCCCATCAACAACTCTACCACAGTTATCCCTGTTGTTGCATGTGGTGTAGTCCTTTAATTGAATAGGAACCAGGACAGTTTGATTTCAATTAACACTGTAGGCTGCTGCTTTAAGCCTGTCTTCAATGTTTGGATCGCTCTTTCTGCTCGACCATTGGGCGATGGATGGTATGGAACTGTTTTTATATGCCAAATGCCATCTGACTTTTGGAGATATTCAAATTTCCTGCTGGTAGATTATGTCCCATTGTCTGTCCCATTGTCTGTCACAAATGCTTCCAGGAGTCCGTGGATCGTGAATGATGTTCCCAGCATCTCAATCGTCATTCCTGAATTTGCTGAACAAACTTGATGCATGTCCAGCCATTTTGAATAGGCGTCCACAATGACCAGGAGCATAATGCCAGTCCTTTCATGGGCTCAATCAACATGCAACCGAGTGCAGGGTTTTCCCGGCCATTCCCCCAAATGTGGGGGCACTGCTCATGGCAATTTTTGTCCTTATTGGCACTCTGGGCACAGGTCCACTAACACAGCTAAATCGGCATCTAAACCTGACCACCAGACATAGCTTTTTGCAACATCTTCATCTTGGAAACCTCTGGATGACTCTGGTGGAGTTCAGCCAGTATCTGGTGGTGACCTTTACTTGGGACAATCACCATGCTCCCCGTAATAATATGCTGACCTCTTCGGTGATCTGGTCTTGCTGGGTCCAGAAAGGTTTCAATCTGGGTTACGATGGCCATTACCACCAGCTGTTTTAGTTTCACTAGGACCAGATCTTTTTGTGTCCACAGTCAGATGTTGTCAGTGATGACTGGAAAGGTGTCCAGAAATTTCAAAACCAAAATTGACTCGTCCACGGGAGGCATCACCCAGTGGAGTATCTACCAGTGGGATGTGGCTCAAGACATCCACACTTGCCACTTGGCTTCTGGAGGTGTTGCAGCTTGTAATTGTACACACTGAGAATAAGGGTCCAGCACTGAATTCTACCAGAAGCTATGGGTGGCACCGTCTTGTCTTCCTTCAGTAGCCTGAGCAGGGATTTGTGATCTGTTACTATGACAAATCCCTGTCCGTAAAGGTACTGGTGGAACTTCCACTCACCAAAGATGACTGTCGAACGTTCCTTCTATTTCTGCACATATTGGAGTTTGGCATCAGCCAAATTCTGGGAAGCATACGCTGTTGGGCGTTCCTCTCCATTGAGCCTCTGGTGAGCTAATGTTACCCTGATATCGTCTGGGGAGCATTTCATGTCAGCTACTCACTTTGGATTGTAGTGGACCAATACCTTAGATAATGATAACTGCGTTTTCACTTCCCCAAAGGCTATTTCTTGGCTACATGACCATTTCCAAGGCTGACCCTTTTTCAGTAGCAGGTTTAAGGGTGCCAAAATGGAGGCCAGGTTTTTCTTTAATAATTTTCTTTAATAATTCACTAACCCAAGGAAAGACCTAAGCTCCAGTACAGACATGGGAGCTGGGGCTCCTTTGATTGCCCTCACTTTCTCTTCCAACAGGTGTAACTCAGTTTTGTCAACTCTGTAACCCAAGTAGGTCACTTGGGGTGCATGGTACACACTTTTTTTTTCTTTCTAAAGCGTATGCCTGCGTGGGAGAAATGTTTAGGCACTCTGTCCAAGTTCTCCAAGTGCTCTTTATTGGTCTTCCCGGTTATTAGTATTTAGAAAAAAGTACAGTTCCCCAGTCTCTGTATCTCCCTCAGTTAGACCTGCACTCGGAGCACCATGCATAGTTCCCCGGTCTCCCCTCGGTCAGACCCACACTTGGAGCACCATGCACAGTTCCCTAGTCTCTGTATCCCCCTCGGTTAGACCCACACTCGGAGCTCATGACGTTGTGCCATGTCCGGCAGTTGTTTAAATGTCCCTAATGACTCTGCTTTCACCACCACCGCTGCAAACGCATTCCATGATTCACAACTCTCTGCGTAAAGAACCGACCTCTGGCATCTCCTTCCTAATGTCTTAAAACTATGACCCTTTGTGCCAGTCAGTCCTGCCCAGGGTAAACGTCTCTGGCTATTGACTATCCATGCATTTCATTACCTTGAATACCTCGATCAGGTCACCTCTCTTCCTCCTGCTCTCCAGAGAGAAAAGTCCGAGCTTAGTCAATCTCTCTTCATAAGACAAGCCCTCCAGTCCAGGCAGCATTCTGGTAAACCTTCTTTGCACCCTTTCCAAAGCCTCTGTATCTTTCCTATAGTAGGGCGACCAGAACTGGACACAATATTCTAAGTGTGGCCTCACCAGGGACTTGTAGAGCTGTAGCAAAACCTCACAGCTCTTAAACTCGATCCAATCAATGAAAGCCAAAACACCATATGCATCATCCAGATAAATGGCAACCCAGGGTATTCCTTGTAAAGTGTTCTCGCTCAGTTAGGTGATATGGTCCTGAACAAACACATGTATCACCTGAAAGCTGTGACCATGCAAACGGGTCAGGAGCAAAATATACCTGCCCCTTTGGAACAGCGAAAAGGCCTTACAGAAACTAC
>NC_057721.1:7892044-7915178 GCF_004010195.1 Chiloscyllium plagiosum
CCCTCCAGTTAGGACTCAGATGATGTGAAATGTCTTCACCCAAAGTGTAGTTAACCTATGGAATTCGTTGCCACAGAAAGCTGTTGAGACCAAAGTGTTGAATGCTTTCAGAAGAAGATAGGTATAGTTCTTTGTGTTCTCAGAGCTAAAGGGAATGGGGCAAAAGCAGGAACTGAGTATTGACAAGCCATGATCATTTTTTTTAGATTACATTACAGTGTGGAAACAGGCCCTTCGGCCCAACAAGTCCACACCAACCCGCCGAAGCGCAACCCACCCATACCCTTACATTTACCCCTTACCTAACACTACGGGCAATTTAGCATGGCCAATTCACCTGACCTGCACATCTTTGGATGGTGGGAGGAAACCTGAGCACCCGGAGGAAACCCACGCAGACACGGGGAGAACGTGCAAACTCCACACAGTCGGCTGGAATTGAACCCGGGTGTCAGGTGCTGTGAGGCAGCAGTGCTAACCACTGTGCCGCCCAATGGGAGAGCTGGCTCAAAGAACCAAATGGCCTACTCTTGCTCCTATTTCTCTGGCGCACATCTGTATTCAATGAGGAAACACTGGAACCAAACGTGAACATGTGGAGGTGTCCATATTAACCTGTTACTTTCACGTTTCTGTTTTTACGTCTTGATAATATAAACTTTGAAAAGAAAGTTAATTATCATTTAGTTTCAAACAAAGTATTATCTATACTGCAAGCATAAAATTTACTATAGCATTTAAACATTGACTTCCTTGCTCTTATTGTTTCATTTTCTGGAAACTATGCAAATCAACAATGCACCTGAACTACTTTGGCAATTGGTGTAACAGTATCATGTGACATCGCAGTTTACTTGCTGGCTCTAGTTGCACAAGCTGTTAGTCCAATAAACTGCTGCCAAGTCACCACATAGAGAGCTGCTTATATACATAATCACCAGTCGTTAGTGCCGCATTTCCTGGATTTTATTTACTGTGGAATTACAAAAAATGGATGGTAAGACCCTTTTTAAAAAAAAACACGTTCTGTACATTTATACTGTAGGATAGTTAAACAAAAGCGACAACAGCATGAACTATAGCTGGTTTTCTGTGGTTCACCAAGTTGCGCAGTAGGATCTTTCTAGGCCATTTTTTCTAGATCCAACAAATGACTGACACAACCCCGAGGGGCTTGCTTTCCTTGTTGAGCTGGTATTTGATTTAACAACATTAGCAATTCAAACAGGGGGAAAAAAAAACATGTTTGTATAACACAAGATGTAATATCAAACACTTACACATTATTTGTGGTCATTAGTCAGAAATGTCAGTGCTATAAGTAAACTGGTAAGTCCCCAACTTTCGGTAAAGCAGATGTGGGTGCATTGCTAAGTCAGTTGATGTAATTTAATCAGAGCATTTTCATTTCAAACCGATCAAGTGTGATCTAGGTTTTAGATAAAATTATTGCCTCTTTTACAGAACGAAATATGTCAGAAGGGCATTCCATATGATTTAAACAACTTGAAACTTTCCTCACTTGAATTTAAAGTTTACTCTGCTTGTCTGGAACATTTAGTCTAAACTGACACTTTCAGTGTAGTACCACCTTTTCAACAAGACATTTAAACTTAAGATTTGCCAGCCAGTTCAGGTAGACATAAATATTTCATGGCTGTTTTTGGAAAAGAACATGGATGAAGTATTGGCCAAGATTCCTCATTGAGTGGCATCAAAACAAATGAATTTGTCATTTCTCTAATCTGCTGTTTGTGAAATTTTGTTAAGGCATTGTGGCTGCTTTGTGAATAAAATAAGTAAAAATATTTTTAATTTGTTTTAAAATAATCTGACTTCAGAAGCCCCAAGGACATTGGAGGATGCTATATAGATGCAAGTTTGGTCAATCTAACATTTTCTAATTTCTAAGAACTGAGCCAAGTGTGGAGGTTGTCATCTGTTTGACAAATTTGGCCTCATGAATGTGGCAGTAAGAAAGCTGTTAAAAAGGTATACAGTATCCTTTTTTATCTAAACGTGTATGAACTGCAAAAGCAAGTAGCAAAGCTTACCCTTTACAAAGTCATAGTTAGATGCCAGCAAAAGAATTTTGTCCGGTTTTGGACACAACATTTTGGGGAGAATGTCAAAATGCTTTGATTAGGGCTCTGAGGAGATCTACTAGATTGGAACTGAGGGCAAAGACTTCAATTACAAGGCAAGACTCAAGAACATCTGATTGTCCTTTTTACACGCAAAAAAGATCATTGGAAGATCTGATAGAGATATTCAAAATCATAAGCTGTGATCAGAAATTTTGCAGTCAGTCACCAGAAGGTGATTTAAGATAATTGGCAAAAGAACCAGCGATAACATGAAAAAATCATTTTTACACAGTAAGTTGCTGTAATTTGTAATTCACTGCCTGATGGGGTGGTGGAATTGGATTAATATTTGGATATGGAATAAAAAGTATAGAAATATAAAAATAACAAGTGGAGTTGGACTAATCAGTACTCCAAAGAAGCAGCACAGGATAATGAACTTTTGTGGTATATCATTCAATGATACTGACATATCTTGGTATTTTGATACAGGATTTGTTGGTCAAGGAAGCAATAACCATGGAAATTACCTCTTTGGTTATTAGACTTCAGCTACCTATAATTTTGATACTATTTTATCACTCCATATTTTTCAGGATACTCTTGTTGGTAAATCCCAGGCCCCTATCTCCTAGAATGCATTATCATTTTCCCGAATATCTTGGTACGGTTTTAATGTGCATTGATTTTGAAAGTGGATTTTCTTTCAGACCATTTAAGCTAATTGTTCTATTATGGGCTTCGATTGCATTCATTTTATGAAAGGCAGAGGAATAGTACTAGACTGGACATTGTCTTCAGGAAGTTGCCTGCTAAATACTTTTTAAATATTGCTACAATGGACAAATAATAGCACCATGAGTAGCTAGAAAAGATATTTGCTTGTGTATTTTAAAAAGATACAACTTCTGTACTAAAATAAGAATTGCTTGGTTCCTCCCTCAGGCAAGACGACTAATTGTTGTAGCCATGTATTGGGTCATGTTGATACGTGATTTCTCAGTGTGAAACAGGGGTTATAACTGTTAGTGTGTCAAAATTAGTTTCTAAACTAAATTTTGCACACATTGCTTCATATTTATCTCTCAGCCCATTGAAAAATTTTATAAATACATTTAATGACAAAAGAGTAACTAGGGAGAGAATAGGGCCCCTTAAAGATCAGCAAGGCTGCATACGTGTGGAACTGGAGCTGATGGAGGAGATACTAAATGAGTATTTTAAACCAGTGTTTACTATGGAGATGGATGTGGAAGACAGAGAATGTGAGTAAATAAGTAGCGACATCATGGAAAATGTCAATGTTACAGAGGAGGAGATGCTTGACTCTTAAATGCATAAATGTGGATAAATCCCGGGGACTTGATCAGGTGTAACCTAGAATTTGAGAATCCAGGAAGTCATTGCTAAGCCCCTTGCGGAGATTTTGTATCATTGATAGCCTCACGTGAGGTGTCAGAAAACTGGAGATTGGCTAACATGGTGGCACTGTTAAAGAAAGGTGGTAAGGAAAAGCCAAGCAACTATAGACCAGTGAGCTTGACATCGGTGGTGGGCACGTTGTTGGAGGGAATCCTGAGGGACAGGATGTACATGTAGTTGCAAAGGCAAAAACTGATTAGGAATAGTCAACATGGCTTTGTGTGGGAAATCATATCTCAGTGACTTGATTGAGTTTTTTGAGGCAGTAGCAGAGAGCATTGATGAGGGCAGAGTGTGGACGTGATCTATATGGACTTCAGTAAGGCATTTGACTAGGTTCCCCATGGTAGATTGGTTAGTAAGGTTATGTCACTTTGGATACATGGAAATCGAGCCATTTGATACAGAACTGAGAGAAGACAGAGGGTGGTGGTGGAGGGTTGCTTTTCAGACTTGTGGCTTGTGACCATTGGTGTGCCATAAGGATCAGTGCTGAGTCCACATGGCTGTGAATATAGGTATGGTTAGTAAGTTTGTAGATGATGCCAAAATCTGAGGTGTAGTGGGTAGTAAAGAAGGTTACCTCAGAGTACAGTGGGACCTTGATCAGATGGGCCAGTGGGCTGAGGAGAGGCAGATGGAGTTTAATTTAGATAAATGTGAAGGGTGGCATTTTGGAAAGGCAAATCAGGCCAGGTATTATACATTTAATGGTAAGGTCCTGGGGTGTATTGCTGAACAGAGACACCTTGGAGTGTAGGTTCAAATTTCCTTGAAAGTGGAGTCTTGGGTAGATAGGATAGTGAAGAAGGTGTTTGGTGTGATTGCTTTTATTGGTCAGTACATCAAGTATAGGAGTTAGGAGGTCATGTTGTGGCTGGACAGGACATTGGTGAGCCCAGTTTTGGAATACTGTGTGCAATTCTGTTCTCCCTCCCTATCGGAAGGATGTTGTGAAACTTGAAAGGGTTCAGAAAAGATTTACAAGAATGTTGCCAGAGTTGGAGCATTTGAGCAATAGGAATAGTTTAAATAGGCTGGTGCGATTTTCGCTGGAGCATCAGAGGCTGAGGGGTGACCTTTTCAAGGTTTATAAAATCCGGGGGGACGTGGATAGGAGAAATAAACAAGGTATTTTCCCCAGGGTAGTGGAGTCTAAAACCCGAGGGCATAGGTTTAGGGTGAAAGATGAAAGATTTAAAAGAGACTAAGGGGCAACTTTTTCATGCAGAGGGTGGTGCGTATTTAGAATAAGCTCCAGAGGAAGTGGTGGAGACTGGTACAATTACACCATTTAAAAGGCATCTGGTTGGGTATATGAATAGGAAGGATTTGGAGGGATATGGGCCAAATGCTGGCAAATGGGACTCTATTTATTTAGAATATTTGGTCGGCATAGATGTATTGGACAAATGGTCGTTTCCATGCTGAACAGCTTTATGATTCTATAACTAAATGGCCCAAGAATTGCATAAACAAATAATTTGTTCATGAGACCTGGATTATCAGGACTCTATAACCACCAGAATCCCCTGATGATAGATAGATCAAGTAGATTTGCTGCCACCATTTCTCTCTCAGATTGTATTCCAAAGGGTCCAGTATGAGGGAGGAAGACCACTTGATTATCTGACAAGAAGTGGCTTTTGTCTTGAACAAGATTTAGGGTATTGCATTCCAGCAATCAGATGCAAGTTTCTTTCTTATGATGACCTTAGTAATGATGCTTTGTCTTTCACTGACACTGATGATTCTTTTAAGGAAGAATAAATGTTTTACTTGATCTTGTGTCTTCTCAACATCCGTAACAGTTTGTTCTCCAGGCTATGTTGTCTGAATAACTTCAGTTAAAACTCATCAGTGAGCCCAAGTATGGGAAAGCTGCTCATTAGCTTTCTCATTATTTGCATTTCCTCATATTCTTTCATCGTGATAGGAAAATGAAAAACACTTCAGTCAATTTTCAGACGTTTCATTACCTTACTAGGTAACATCTTCAGTGGATTTCATGCGAAGCAATGCTGAAACTTCCTGCTTTCTATTTATATGTTTGGGTTTCTTTGGGTTGGTGATGTCATTTCCTTTGGTGATATTTCCTGTGGTGAAGTCATTTCCTGTTCCTTTTCTCAGAGGGTGATAGATGGGGTCTAACTCAGTGTGTTTGTTGATAGAGTTCTGGTTGGAATGCCATGCTTCTAGGAATTCTCGTGCATGTCTTTGTTTGGCTTGTCCTAGGATGGATGTATTGTCCCAGTCGAAGTGGTGTCCTTCCTCATCCTAATCTTCCTCGCATATGGATGAGGAAGGACAATACATCCATCCTAGGACAAGCCAAACAAAGACATGCACGAGAATTCCTAGAAACATGGCATTCCAACCAGAACTCTATCAACAAACACATCGAGTTAGACCCCATCTACCAAACCCTGAGAAAAGGAACAGGAAGTGACTTCACAGGAAATAATATCACCAACCCAAACATATAAATAGAAAACCGGAAGTTTCGGCATTGCTTCACATGAAGTCCACTGAAGATGTTACCTAGTAAGGTAATGAAACGTCTGGAAATTAACCTTTCAGCTCAGCCAGCAAACCTACATCAAAAACCTCAACCTGAGCTACAAATCTTCTCAAAAACTTCAGTCAACTCTGAAGAGTCACAGGTTTCCATCCTATTGACAATATTGAAACAATTCTGTAATGCCAACATATTCTGCTTTTTGGGGCTCTACGATGAGCCTAGGAAACTATGAAATCTTTACTAGTTTTCATTTAACCAGTTTTTTGCCAACTGATGTTTCCTTAACCTATTGTTCTATGAGCGGTTGTACCTTCTACAAATTTGAGGTATGACTGGCTGTTTCTTATCTGTTGTCTTAACAATTTTAACTCATTTCATCATTTAAACAAGGTTGAGATATGTATTTAAGTGAGAATTCTTGATTGTGAAGTACGCGTTCTTTATTATCTGACGCCCCTGATGTTGTAGAGTTGCTTGCAGCAAATCTTTAATCATGGGAGTTATGAATGTTGGATCTGTTAGTTATAATGTTGTAGGTTATTAAGTGTTCCTTCAGCCATCATATACTACCTGATAATATAGTGACATTGGCCTCATATCAGGTTTAAAATTAGTAAGATACCATTGACATAAATATCTTCTTGGCCACCTTATTTCCCCTAGGAATTCCTTCATCTTTTCTATTGTATCCTGCTCTAATTCACTAATGTATTTGTGCATGTAGCTATTTTGACATTTTGCTGCGCTGTGTTTTCTACTTCTAAAGGTCCTCTGGAAATTACTTGTTGTACAGATTAAATGTGCTTTTTTTAAATAATGACCACTGCATGTGTCTGTGAGGTTGCTCATAATGTGAACAATGACTCCTATTACTCATTAGGGCAGATAGAACTATCTCCTCGTGTCTTTGGGGTTTTTATATCCAAAGGACTGAATGGATTCTGTTGATATCCTCTGATAAGGTTGCTCTTCTCTTAGAATTGATCTGTGTTGCTCGCTCAGCATCTAAAAGGTTTATTCCAAAGTCCTGTAAGAAATCTGATAAAGACTCAGTAATTCCAACAAATTTGACTCTTAAGAATTCTGACTTTGAAGTACCATTGTCATTATTTTTTCATAAATCTGTAGAGATTATGAATGAAATTATCTACAGATTCTCCTGGTCTTCTGTTAAATTTTGCTCTTTCATTTTGTTTTGTTCCAAGATTGAAATAATTGTCAAAAACTTGTAGAACGTCACCATGTTGAAACCATAATTATTGTTCTAATTTTTTTGGTTTGGAACTGTGAATTGCCGTTGAGAATTCGACTTTGAGCTCTGAATAGCAACTTGTTCTTAAACAGAGGAAGAGAACATAAGACAGATATCTACTGTCAGAAGCTGGCCTGGAAAGATATACAGATTAATTCCTGCTTCAAGGACTCTGTAGATGTTTCAGCACCAAGATATTGCTATGCTCAAGGACAGGCATCTGGTTGGATGTTGCATTGGTCAATTAAGGGACGCTGCTGCTGGCCAGCAAACTACACAGAATGTTGAAAAAAGAGAAAACAAAGACTCTACTGGAGTTGACTAGGTTTTGAGCAGCAGACAGCTTTGTATTTTGAAAGCTTCCGCATAGTGCTGCTTTTGTTTTGCTCTCTCTTTAGTTTCATTCCAGTTATCAACTTGTTGAAAGTTCTAATAAAATAATCCAAATCTGTAGGAACTAAGTAAAAGTCTCTGTTGGTCTGAAGAAGCTGTTTGTATTGATTAGGGACTTCGGAATTCAAGCAAAATATGCAGTGCTATATTCCTATAATACAAACTTTCATATAAATATTTCATAAAGGCCTGGTCCTCATTGTTCAATTGTTCATTAGTTGGCAAATTGCAATTTTTAAAAAAAAGTTTATTCCTTAACTGTGCCTGTTCCTATGTAGATTTGCAAGCAGGGGTTTGGGCTTATATTGTAGATATTCATTAGATTATGTTATGTTTATCGTTCACCACAACCACAAATAGACCAGGAGGTAGATGGAGCGTAAACTTGAACAGGGGATACTATATTGTGCATCTTCTCAATTCCACAGTTGGTCCTAGATTGGCCATCTAGCTCTCACCTCTAGGTCACTTGACCCGCAGTCTTAAAGGGGCAACTACATACATAACAGACCTCCCCTTTATATCCGTACTCCCGTTATCAATATGTATGCATTCAACTATTGTAGTTACTATACAAGCATTGTAGCTAACATTTTTTCATTGTCCGGAATGTTTACAAAAAAATTGGAAAAGGAAAATTACCCTTCTGTAGTTTACATTGACATAATCAGTTTCTTGGGCACGATGACTCCTGGAAGACTGTCTTGTCATTCTCAGGAACCTTTTCTAGTGTAGCCTTCTGGCTTTCAGAAGATCCTGTTGTTCCACAGGTATGTTCCTGTCTGAATGGTTGTTGTTGCCCTGTGACACCGGTGTTGTTTCCTCCCTGGGAATGGCTAACCCTGGCTCAGAGATAGATAAGTCAGTAGACACCACTGGTCCCATTTTGAACTACTGCCACTACTGTTGGGATCCATTTTCCCCAGATGTATAATTTGGGGCCAACACGGTGTCTCCTCCTTGGAATACCCTCCTGCCATGAAGTTCCCACCCTTCTGATAATCTGTCCTCCTTGATTTCACTGTACCACCCTTATGGTCTCTTCTGGCTGCAGTAAATCAGACATGGATCTTAGCTGATGGTTGAGCATTAAGGACGCCAGCGAGCACTGGGTAGTCGCATGTGGAGTGTTCATGTACAGGAAGTTCTGGTAGAACGCGTATTTCATCAACGCGAATTGATTATAATATGATTAACGGATTGAGGATGCCTTTTGGATAATATGAACTTTTTACTGAATGGGTATAGCAATTTACTGTAGCGATCTTCTACAGCGCGATTTCCTATAGCAGTTTTCTGTAGCACGATTTTTTATAATGTAAGGTCACAGAGGAATGCAGCTATTGAGTTATAATAGAATGCACTGTACATGCTGAGCAATATGTTGAGTCGCCGCCCAGTTGTCGGGCCCCTCCTCCCGGCCTCGAGATCGTTAAGGCATGCTTCAAGGTTTATACGAATCTCTCCACCTGGCCATTTGTCACAAGTTTATACGGAGCCTGTCTCTCATGTCTGACTCCATGATTTTCCAGGTACTCCTCAAATTCTTGAGTCAGAAACTATGGACCATTGTGACTCATGACTTGTGCAGGATTTCCAAAAATGGCAAATAATTCATCTGTTCAGTCTGATACTAGACTTTGTGACTGTCAACTCAGATCACTTAGAATGGGCGTCCCAGTAATATCTATCCCTCTCCTGGCCCCATGAAATTGATGTGAATCTGCTGCCATGATGATTGAAGCTGCTCCCATCAATGAAGGGGTGATAATAGCGGTGCTTTCCTTACTAATGCATGATCCTGCTTTCACCTCAGTCGCATTCAGCCATCAATGATGTTCATAGACACCACTGCACTCGTATCCACTTCCATCAGAGGATTTAACCCGATGAAGGAGCAGTACTCCAAAAGCTTGTGATTGCAAATAAACTGTCGTGCTATAATGCAGTGTTGTGTAACATCTCTCATTGTCCACCCCAGTCCAACACCAGCACCTCTGCATGAGATGTGAGGAAACAGCACTGAATAGGATAAACTGTATCTTGATAATAAATAGCCTATTGAGCCTCATCACGCGTTGCATGTAAATAATGACTAATTCAGAAAGGTAAGAAAGAGAGAGAAAACACCGCACTAATAGGAATGTATCTGGTTGGAATTGATGCTTTCAGATGAGGAAGAGAAGGGAAAAAAATTACCATAGTCCATTTTGGTCAGCAAGCACAAAAGCAAAAGAATGAATTAATCTTTATGGAGTGTGGAGGTAGGAGACCAACCAGAGAAGCAATGCAGCAGTAGATTCAGATGTTCAGCATCATTTGCAACTTATCAAATACTGAAGTAGTCTGTATCCCTATACATCAAGACATGGAAAACATCAAGCTTGGGCTGATATGTGGCTCAAATGTTATTTGCCACTTAAATATCAAGCAGTGACCATTTCATACCATCTCTCCTTGACATACAATGGCATTGCTATTGTCATTTCCCCATTGCCAACATCCAAACTAAACTGGACTAGCAATATAAATACCTGGCTACGAGAGAAGGTCGGCGCCTAGGAATTTTGCAGACAGTAACTTGGCTCCTTTCTCCATTAAACCAGTCCATCAAATAAAAGGAACAAGTTAGATTTGTGATGAAATGCTGACTAGTTTCCAAGATAGTTTTAGCTCCAACAGCACCAGAAGAGCTTCACAGTATCCAGGACAAAGCAGCTCACTTGATTGGCATCCTATTCATCATCATCATTATTCACCCTCTTCAACATTCACCCCTTCCGCCACCAACGCAAAATGGCACAACTTCTACTACTTAAAATAACCAGGCAGCAGATAAATGATAATGCCACCACCTGCATCTTTTCCTTAAGTTGTAGACCACCCTTCACTGTGGCTCGGTCTAAATCCTAGAATTTCCCTGCAAACGGCACTGTTGGCATACTTGTAACTCAAGGACTGCAGCAGTTTGAAAAAACAGCTCACCACTTTCTCCAGGACAATTAAGGCTGAGTAATAAATGTTTACCTAGCCACTGACACGTACATCCCATAAACAAATAAGAAGAAAGGTAGCTAAAAATCGGTTGAGGGTGGCTGAGACAAGGACGAATATGGACAATGTTATGGAAGTCATGTATATAAGTTTATACACTTAAATATTCAGTAAAAATTCCAACAAATAATTCCAAATAAACTAGTGTTAAAATTGTGGAACTTGTTGCCACAATACAGTGATTGAGACAAATAAATTACATATGTAAGGGTTAGAATGATAAGTGTATGAGGGTGAAAGGGATAGGATGAAGTGCAGGGGAAGGAAATTTGTGTAGTTTGTAAATCCCTTCACTGAAGGATTGGGCAATGTCAGGTACATATGAATCGTAACGTTAATCTTTGGAAGGTGCCACTATGTTGAAGAAGAGGTTAGTGAGGTTACGTCCTTGGGCAACTTCAGATGTAACAATATGGGAACAGAGACAAAATGAGAAGCCACTGCTGGAGGTGTTCTAGGTATGTAGGTGATAGGTTAAGAGTGAGATTGACTTAGGAACATGTGACTGAATTGGACAACTCAGAATAGACAATTGATGAAGGTGGTGTTGGCAAATGTTAAATGTGCAATGAGGGTAAAGGGTGATTTGTTTCACAGTCTGTGGCCTAAATTCAGAACCCCAATGACAGGGCAAAAATTGGGTTAAAAGCCTGCACTTGTTGACAATGAGAATGTCTTGGAGATTTTACAGTAGACAAGCCTTCAAATAGGCCACCTGCAGGCTTGTGTTGCAATTAAAGATTCAGGCTTGTGATGATATTGACACATGGTGGCCACACATCACACTCATAACCCCCAAAGCCTGTTCAGGGGTCTGTAAATGTAGCTCATTGCATTGAATGTTGTCACTTATACTTTAAGGCTATCTCAGTGCTCTGGCAGGCCAGAAATCTGGAGAGATTCAAACTTTGAGTTGAGAAAAATGAACGTGAATTCTGTAAGTTCATGTTACCATTTGCTCACTCTGCTGTTGACACATAACTACAGATCTATACAGCAGTAAAGTAATTGCCAAGATATTCTTGCAGGACATTCTGTAACAATCGTAAAGTGCATTTTGAAAAAGATGTTTGGCAGTGTTCTAAACTTAATACTTTCCTTCACAGGTCCTGCTCAGGTTCCAATGGTGTCTCCTAATGGTTCAGTGCCTCCCATTTATGTGCCTCCAGGATATGTGTCACAGGTGAACAAACATTTTGAATTTCTCTGAAAAGAATGATTGTTTAAGAAAAAAAGTGCGGCAAGATATTCTGACTAACTTAGTTCTAAGTGTACAATAGCTAAACAGGATAGTTAGCTGGTGAAACTTTATTCTGCTGTAGAATGTGAGAAGTATTTGTACCATCGCATTGGTGCAAAAGATAATGCTGAAACATTTGCAGCAACCTTCAGCCATAACTACTGAGTAGATGATCCATCTCGGCTGCCTTCTCCAGTCATCACCACCATCACAGATGTCAGTCTTCAGCCAACTTGATTCACTCCAATTGATGCTGAAAATGTGTTGCTGGAAAAGCGCAGCAGGTCAGGCAGCATCCAAGGAGCAGGAGAATCGACGTTTCAGGCATGAACCCTTCTTCAGTCCTGCTCCTTGGATGCTGCCTGACCTGCTGCGCTTTTCAGCTCTGATCTCCAGCATCTGCAGTCCTCACTTTCTTCTCACTCTAATTGATATCAAGAAATGGTTGGAGACATTGGGTAATGCAAAGGCTATGGACCCTCACAACATTTCGGCAAAAGTACTGAAGAATTCTTCTCCAGAATTTGCTGCTCTCCTAGTTATGGCACTGGCATCTACCCAACAATGTGGAAAGTTGCCCACATATGTCCTCTGCACAGAAGGAGGACAAATGCAGCACTGCCAATTATCGCCCCATCAGTCAACTCTCAATTATCACTAAACTGGTGGAAGGTGTCATCAACAGTCCTATCAAGCAGCGCCTGTTCAGCAATAATCTACTGACTGACATCCAGTTTGGGTTCCACCAGGGCCAATCAGCTCCTGACCTGATTACAGCCTAGGTTCAACAAGGACAAAACAGCTGAATTCCAGAGGTGAGGTGAAAGTGACAGCCTTTCACACCAAGGTTCAACCATATTTGGCATCAGAGAGCTGTAACAAAACTGGATTCAATGGGAATTGGGGCAAACTCTCCGCTGGTTGGAGTCCTGCCTTGCACATAGGAAGATGGTTGTAGTTGTTGGTCATCAGTCATCTCAGCTCTAGAATATCTCTTCAGGAGTTCCAGCGAATAGTGTTTTAGGCCCAACTATCTTCAGCTGCTTCATCAATGCTGCCCCTTCAGCATAAGGTCAGAAGTGGGGTGCTCACCAGCGATTGAATAACGTTCAGAATCATTCGTTACTGATCAGCTGCTGAAGCCGTTCATTTTCAAATGCAACAAGATCTGGACAATATCCAGGTTTGGCTGACAAATGGGAAATAGTATTCATACCACGCAAATGCCAGGCAATGACCATTTTAAATAAGAAATGATCTTACCACTGACCAGAAACTCAACTGGATTGGCCACATAAACACAGTGGCTACAAGAGCAGGTCAGGAATACTGGGCCAAGCACAAACAACCTTCTGTCTAACTCATCCATGCCAACCAGATATTCTAAATAAATCATGTCCCGTATGCCAGCATTTGGCCCATATCCCTCTAAACCCTTCCTTTTCATATACCTGTCCAGATGCTTTTTAAATGTTGTAATCATACCAGCCTCCATCACTTTCTCTGGCAGCTCACTCCATACATGCCCCACCATCTGCGTGAAAAAGTTGCCCCTTAGGTACTTTTTTAATCTTTCCACTCTCACCTTAAACCTATGCCATCTCTCTAGTTCTAGACTCCACCCAACCCAGGGGAAAGACCTTGTCTTTTTACCTTATCTATGCCTCTAATGATTTTATAAACCTCTTTAAGGTCACCCCTCAGCCTCTGATGCTCCAGCCTGTTCAGCCTCTCCTTACAGCTCAAATCCTCCAATCGTGCAACATCCCTGTAGTTCTTATCTGAACCCTATTAAGTTTCACAACATCCTTCCTATAGCAGGGAGACCAGAATTGCATGCAGTATTACAAAAATGGCCTAATCAATGTCCTGAAAAATGTGTTGCTGGAAAAGTGCAGCAGGTCAGGCAGCATCCAAGGAGCAGGAGAATCGACATTTCAAGCATAAGCCCTTCTTCATTCCTGAAGAAGGGCTTATGCCTAAAACGTCGATTCTCCTGCTCCTTGGATGCTGCCTGACCTGCTGCGCTTTTCCAGCAACACATTTTTCAGCTCTGATCTCCAGTATCTGCAGTCCTCACTTTCTCCTAATCAATGTCCTGTCCAGCTGCAACATGACCTCCTAGCTCCTGTGCTCAATGTACTGATGAATAAAGACAAGCATACCAAATGCCGCCTTCGCAATCCTGTCTACCTGCTGCTCCACTTTCAAGGAACTATGAACCTGCACTCTCAGGTCTCTTTGTTCAGCAACACTTCCTAGACCTTACCATTAAGTGTGTACATCCTGCCATGATTTCCTTTACAAAATGCAGCACCTCACATTTATCTAAACGCCATCTGCCACTCCTCAGCCCATTGGCCCATCTGATGAAGATCCTATTTACTCTGGTAACCTTCATTCTCCACTACACCTAAAATTTTGATGTCATCTACATTATTAACCATAACTCCTGTGTTCACATCCAAATCATTTAATATAGATGACAGAAAGCAGCGGACTCAGCACCAGTCCTTGTGGCACACCGCTGGTTACAGGCTTCCAGTCTGAAAACCAACCCTCCACCACCACCCTTTGTCTTCGACCTTCAAGCTGGTACTATAGTTTTCCCTATATTCCATGTGATCTAACTTTGCTAACCAGTCTATCGTAAGGAACTTTTTCGAATGCCTTACTGAAGTACGTATAGGTCACATTCACCACTCTGGTCTCATCGGTATTCTTTGTTACTTCAAAAAAAACACAAATCAAACTAATAAGACATGATTTCCCATGCACAAAGCTATGTTGATTATCCCTATTCAATGGGGAGAAAGTGAGGTCTGCAGATGCTGGAGATCAGAGCTGAAAATGTGTTGCTGGAAAAGCGCAGCAGGTCAGGCAGCATCCAGGGAACAGGAGAATCGACGTTTCGGGCATAATTTTTCTGTGCAGAGGAGATGACCTGGGGGGTCCCTATTCAGTCCTTGCCTTTCAAAATACATGTGGTCTGACTTTACTAGTTGTAACATGATTACCAACCTTTGTACTCAATCCTGACTGATGAAGACAGGTGTGTCATATGCCTTCTTTACCGCTTTATGTTGCCCTTTTTAGGCAGCTATGCAATTGAACTCCTCAGTATATCAGTGTTCCCTCAGGTCCAGCTATTTGCAGTATTGAAGTGATTGGAACAAGGTAGTAAACTACGAAAGTTTGTCTTAAGTTAAAAATCACACAACACCAGGTTATAGTCCAACAGGTTTAATTGGAAGCACACTAGCTTTCGGATTGCTGCTCTTTCATCAGGCGCTCCGAAAGCTAGTGTGCTTCCAATTAAACCTATTGGACTATAACCTGGTGTTGTGTGATTTTTAACTTTGTACACCCCAGTCTAACATAGGCATCTCCAAATCGAAGTTTGTCTTGATTGAGTTGTTAATCTGGGCCAATCAGGAAGGCCTTGGCTGATCAATACCACTGTTAAACGGTAGTTTGGGGGAGAAATAAAACAAGGGAAAAAAAACAGGGGATTAGAATCTCCTCAGTTGAGGGCTGACTCTGAACTGGCTGGCCACAGCCACTGTAAATATGCTCATGTAAATAAAGTGTCTTAGTGATGGAATATCTGCCTCTATGCAGTTAGTTCAGATGTGTCTCTTCTTCAGAGCAAAGAACCAGTGCTGAAGAAGAATCATATCGATGAAAAAAACTAGGAAATTAGAATCTCCTCAGTTGAGGACTGTCTCCGAGCTGGCTGGACAAAGAAGCTTTATATTATTGGACTGTGCTGTCAACTTTGTTCTTTCCTGACTGTATAAGCCTCTATTTCTACTGTTGCTGCTGCTGCTGCCAGGGCCTACCCAGCCCTGCTGCTGCAGCCTGGATCCCTTGTCCTGCTGCTGCTGCTGCCTAGGCCTACCCAGTTCTGCTGTTGCTGCCGCCTGGACCCTTAAACAGCTGGAACTGCTGCTGCCACTTAGGCCCTTAAGAACTGGGTCTGCACCTGTTGCCTGGCCTAGTTGAGAACTGGGACTTAGGCTCAGTTACTTCAGCCCTCGCTGCAACTTCATCCCCCTTTAGGTTCCTGATCAAGTGCCCAGGGTTTAAGACCTACACCCATCCTGACGTGTCTATTAAGCCCTGCAGCAAGGCCACGACTAGTGTGGTCAGCCTGCTAGCCATCGTTGCTGTGGCCAAAATGTATGGGAAGGCTGTATTCATCCTGTGGTCCTGGCAGACAGTGCACTTGGTCAAGCAGAAGGGGCTTGCTGTGGGCAGAACATATTTGTCTGTCCACCCCCTGAAGGTCATGAGCTGGAGGGTAATATTTTCACCATCCCATCCTTTATTGCCAATGAGCCCCTTCTCCCCCATCTGCAATCTTTGGGGGAAATTCAGTCAGTTGTAACACCGTTCCAACTTGGAATAAAGGACCCTGCCCTGAGACACGTCTACTCCTTCCAGTGCCAGGTCTTTATTTGCTTGGGCAGGGAGGAGTTGACCGTGGGCAACTTTACTATTCTCTGTGTCGTCTGGATGGTGCATGGCATGCGGTGCCACCTCTGCCATGTGGTGGACCATATAAGGAAGAACTGCCCTACCCCAAAGGTCATCCAGATCACATTGGTGGCTGCAGATAGCACTCCTGCACTTGCTCCCCCTCTCCCCGAGACTATCCCTGGAGCCCCGCAAATGGATCCTAAGCTGGAGGTTGCCGTCACTGCGGCCTGTGGCGGGAAGAGGGTGGATGTCTTGCCAGAAAGAAGGCATGAAGGAAATCTAAACACCCTGTGGATGCGTTCCACCTGTTGTAGTTATCCCATCTCCTCCCCTCAGTCGGAACCTTGGCCCTCCACATCCGAGCACATAAACCTACCCTCTACAAGGCACAAGTCAGGAGTGTATGGAATATTCCACACTTGCCAGCTGCAACAACACTCAAGAAGGTTGACACCATCCAGGGCAAAGCAGCCCCAATTGACCTATATCCACAAGCATCCACCAACATTGCTCAGTTGCATCAGTATCTATACAATTCACTGCAAAAATTCACTAAAACTCCTTAGGCACCACCTTCCAAACCCAAGACCACATATCTAGAAGGACAATGGCAGCAGATAAATGGGAACACCACCACCTGCAAGTCCCCTCCAAATCACTCACCATCCCGACTTGGAAAGATGTTGTCATTTCTTCACTGTTTCTGGGTCAAAATCTTGGAATTCCCTCCCTGAGCGCAGGGTGGATCTACGTATGGATTACATGTGTACTGCTACCATCCAAAAAGGCATCTTCTCAAAACCAACTTGGGACGAACAATAAATGCTGGCCAGTCAGCGGTGCCCGTATCCCATGAGTGAATAATAATTTCAAAAATGCATTGTGTAAGCAGAGCAAATTAAAAGTGACTTATAAATGTAAAATGTTCATTATATTTTTAAATCTGTAAAGTGTTTATTCTCAAAACAAACTTAATAAAGGAATAATGCCATCTAATTTTGCCCTTTCGTCCACCTTGCCCCCTACATCCGAGTATTGTGATTTTCCAGGATAATGCGTTTTCATTATTTTCTTTTGCAAGACTATTCGTGTATTCCGTAGATCCCGTAAGATTTTACACCCATTAGAAAAATGTTTGACCTGCACTAACATATTTTCACGGCACAATGTGTACATTTCAATGATATTTCTCACGTCACCATCACGGGCATAATTTTTTTCCCTGTCAAAAGATAGCCAATACTTTTAAGCCAATTGTTTGCCCATAAGTCATCTGCAATGAATTGGCAAAGGTACTGAATGACTGACCAAGTATCTGAAGACCAAGACTGAAGAAGGGTCACTGGACCCAAAATGTTGACTCTGTTTTGTCTCCACAGACGCTGCCAGGTCTATGCAGTATACCAGACCTGCTGAATACAAAACACACTAAGGAGGTCTGGCAGTACTGTGTTAAGGAGCTGCTAAATCCCTTTATAGATGATTTAAGCCCAATGCACTTTTGAAGTATGGTTTGTACTCTAAATGTTTATTGAGCTTAAATAGTGTATAAAGGATTTGGCAGCCCTTTAACACAAAGTTACAAGTACTTGATGCAGAGTTCAGTTGTTAATAGAATTAACTTTAATAAATTAATGCAAATTAAGTTTGCCTTAAAGTAGAATAGAATAGCCTTTCTTGTCACATATACGCAATGAGTATAGTGAAATGTCACCAATTACATTGCGACTTAGATACAAAAGTACCTAGGCACAGCGTCTTTAGTTACAAGATTTAGACAATACAGAAATAAAAGTTCAATAGATTCAATAGTATAAAGTTATGTCAAATATACACTGTTATGAACATAGCTCCTCCATTCAGTTTCTTTTTAAATCGATTCATGGACCGCTGAAGTGAGCAATTTATTAGCATGTGATATAACTAATAATGACTTTGAGATGTATTTATACTTTGCAATGTTACAAGATTAATTGATTATTGTTTGAAGGTTTTAATTTAACACAAAAATGTAATAAAACTTTCTTTTTGTAGATAAAAGTAACATGGTATAAGATTGCATTTTTAAATAAGGTTGTCAAGTCTGTTTGAAGGTATTCGTAGAGGGTTGATCTCATGACTTTAAACAGGTGACACTGACATGCCCGTGGTTTGAAAGTGTTATTGTGTTTACTCACGTAAGGTGAAATTATCTGTAATTAGGCATTTTTGCTTGTGGTTTCCCATTAGCAATTGTGAACTGTAAATCCAAAGTACTTTTCTTCATAGTCAATGATAGCATTTCCCTGAGATTAATCTGAAACTCTTCGAGGCTTACAGACATTCCATTTTTCCAGTCTGACAGATGTGCATCAGATACCTTGGAGATCTGAATATAACGTCTATGCAGGAATTTACTGGGAAGTTTAAAATTCTGATGGGCAATTATCTTGTAGCAGGAACCCTCCAGAAAGTTTCTGATTGTTTCTGATTATGTCAGGGACTCTGGACGGTGCTGACTTAGTTACCTTAATCTACCATTTCCTTGCTAAGTATTAAAACCTGCTCCAACTCTTAGGTAAGCATCCTACTAACTTTCCACCCTATCCCACTGACACTGTACTACCACCCTATCTTTACGGCATAACTCTGAATATGGGTTTAAAAACATATGCTTTTTATTTGACAACAAAGCATAAAAACATAAAGCAGGAGTAAGCCCTTTGGTTACTCTAGCCTGCTCTGCCTTTCAACAAGCTCTTTTACTGATGCGACTGACAGTGACATAGTAACTTGGGTAAAATGCTGTGGATGCTAGAAATCTGAAACAAACACAATGCTCAAAAACTCCGGTCTGGTGGCATCCAACATTTCAAGTCCAATATGACTGTTGTACTGAACTATAAGTCAGGTTTCCAGCTGAACCTTTAACTGACATCCATCTGAGATTAAGATGCAAATATGTAGGTTGTATCAATTTGCCATTGGATCTTTATGCTCTTTTCTTGGTGACATTTTTATGTTGAGATGGGGCAGAGCAATCAGATGAGGGATGTTCATAATAGAAATTGAGCAATGCTATTCCTTTTTGGCATTACTTTTAGATTTTAAAAAATCTTCTGTTCAAAGTTTTCTCTCTTCCATGAATATAACGGTATCTTTTATGGTGCAAGATGAAGCTCTGAGGCAGTCAAGATTTTATTGAATTACTTTTTGTTGATTTTCTGTCCTCCAGTCAGGGTATGCACCTGTACAGAAATTCATAACATACGTTAAGTATGATAAATGTTCCACTTGAATGGCTGTGATCAAACCTACATTTACTTTGATCTCAAAGCTTTGTGTTCAGTGTCTGTTAGTGCAAATAAAGAAAATATTACTGTCTTGAAGAGCAATGTACAAGAATTTGCAAATGTGGACAGATTTGAGGGTTTTTTCAAAGTCCAATGCATTGTATTAGATTCAGTAATGAATTAATGTAGATAAGTGATAAAAATCAAGCTAGAAAGCAATCAAACTTGAGAGTGAGATTTGAAGGACTGGATTTGATAAATAATTTCTTCAGGAATGATGTCATGAAAGAAAGATAAATGTGAAATGTTAAGGAAGTAAGTTTATTGATTTAATTAAAGTGAACTATATATGGGAGGTAGGAAAGTGCAAATAGATTACTAGGGACTGTCCAGCAGTCAGAAGCTAATTTGGTCCCTAGTGCAAAGGATGGTTAAAAAATCAGTTTTGCCAGAACAGAGATGCTAAATGCAATTGAGAGAAGTCAAGCAATTGCACCCTGAAGTAAGTAGACAGATACATGAATCATCATGATATTTGTAGGATGGTTGTTTTCGTAACTTTCTTGGAACCAGAGGAACATTTTTAGACAAGTTTTTGAACAGAAACACACGTTGAAAGTTAATGCAGTAAATGATTTAAAAGGAAAGGAGAAATAATGTAAAGTCCCTACAATACAACCTTTTATGAAAATACTCAAAGATAGAGGTGGCAGAGTATTGCACCGGATAGACTTAGTACAGTGTTTGGGAAAAGAGGAGTATACATCAAACAGCTGTAAGATTTACTAGATTGGCAGGTAGCACAATGAGGGTACAACAATGTTGCTTTCATATGTAATTGGGAATCCTTCCAGAATAAACATGATCCAGCAGAGACAAGCCGCACAAACCATGTCGGAACAAAAACATTAACATTGAGACGGTAATAGAAATTTATCTAAACTATAAACTAAGATTTTGGAGGAAACAGATTCACTACCCTCTGAGAGAAGAGCTTCCTTCTCATCTCAATCCTAATTGGGTGGTCCCTTCCTGTGAGATTATTCCATCTTGTCTTAGACCTTTCCACGGACAAAACAGCCTTTCCATATTTACTCTGTAAAGTTCCCTCAGAGTATTATGCTGCAAAAAGATCACCACTTAATTTTCTAAACTCCAGTGGATACAGAACCAGCCGAATGAACTTCTCATAAGAAAATCCCTGTATATTAGGGATCAATATAATCATCTCCTGGATGCCTCCAATGCATATATCTTTCTCGGCAACATCACTGCCTGCAAGCCATTCACCATCCTGACTTGGAAATATACCAAAATTCCTTCAAGGTTGTTGGTTCAAAATCCTGGAACTCTATCCCTAATGGTATTGTTGGTGTACCTACATCAAATGAACTGCAATGGCTAAAGAAGGCAGCATGCCATCACTTTCTGAAGCACAACCAATGATCGCAATAGATGGTTGCCATTAAAGCACAGCAGGTCAGGCCGCATCCGAGGAGCAGGAAAATCAGCGTGTCAGGCGAAAGCCCTTCATCAGGAATTTGCCTGAAACATCAATTTTCCTGCTCCTTGGATGCTGCCTGACCTGTGCTTTTCCAGCGCCACTCTAATCTTGACTCTAATCTCCACCATCTGCAGTCCTCACTTTCATTGCCATTAAAGTCTACATCCCCCAAATAATTTTTTTAAAAATCCTCCAGAGTGTGGATATTGATTGTTATTCTAGAATGAATGGACACCGGGAATGTCCCAGTGCATGCTCTGTTTCATAGAATGACAAAGCAAACATCTGTAACTATAAAAATCTTAATGTTATTTTAATTCTACATAAAACAATGCTACTAATTATTATGGCTAAAGCTTAGAGGTCATCTGAAGAAAAATAATCCTGTCAACATTAGTTAACATGGATTCAAGGGAATGTCCAGCCTAATTAATCTTATTTTGGAAGTTACAACCCAAGTAGACTGTGCTGTAAAACCCATTTTGGGTTCTGGCCCAGATATCAATGAAACACAGCAACTTAGTTGCAGTTCCATTTATTGTGGTGCACTTTTATTACACTACTGAGCAATAGCACACAGTCACAATTACGCCAGTCCTTAGAAGTTCCATGAACTCTAGTCTGTCTCAGATAGTCAATACTTCACAGATCTCCAGGTGTGTTTTCTAAGCAATGTCCAAATTGCTGCCACTACTCAAGAGCAGCAAGTTGTTTACAGACTGCTTTTTTAGTTCTCCTTCTCTTGCTGTGATTATGCCATTTCTATTAACTGTTACCTATAGGACCAGGCATGTGCCAATTGATCAAATATTCCAGTTGATCAAGAGGGCCACATAATCCGTGTAAAAACACACATTAAGTAATAGAAATGTAATGCAGGGGTATTCACATCACTGTTATACTTCATTGACAGCATAAATTATTTAAATAATAATGTAACTTTGCTTTAAATAAAAGTTACCAACAGAGCTTTCTCACTTGCACTCTGAATTAATTATTCAGACATCATGGAGGTCATGATAATACAGTGAACTTCCAGTGTTACGGGTATGTAATTTTTGCTGGTTATTGAGAGCGCCGGTTCGTAAGGTGCTGGCTGAAACAAGTTTGCTGTATCTGGATTTAGTCTACTTAAGACCATAAGAAATAGGACTGGAAGTAAAGCCATTCGGTCCATTGAGTTCAGTCCACCACTCAATCATGGCTGATGTGCATTTTAACGCCACTTACCCGCACTCTCCCTGTAGCCCTTAATTCCTTGCGCGATTAAGAATTTATCAATCTCTGCCTTGAAGGCATTCAATGTCCCAGCCTCCACTGCGCTCCATGGCAGTGAATTACACAGGCCCACCACTGTCTGTCTGAAGAAATGTCTCCTCATTTCTGTTCTAAATTGACTCCCTCTAATTCTAAGGCTGTGCCTCGAGTCCGACGGAAACAATTTCCTCGCATCCACCCTTTCTAAGCCATGCATTATCTTCTGTTTCTATTAGATCTCCCCTCAACCTTCTGAAATCTAACGAATACAATCCCAGGATGCTCAGCCATTCATCGTATGATAGGCCTACCATTTCCGGGATTGTCCATGTGAATCTCTGCTGGACACGCTGCAGTGCCAGTATGTCCTTCCTGAGGTGTGGGGTCCAAAACTGGGGCCTAATCAGAGCTTTATAAAGTCTTAGTAGCTGAAAAATGTGTTGCTGGAAAAGCACAGCAGGTCATGCAGCATCCAAGGAGCAGGAGAATCGACGTTTCGGGCATGAGGAAGGTGTGCTAAGCAGGCTAAGATAAAAGATAGGGAGGAGGGACTTGGGGGAGGGGCATTGGGAATGCAATAGGTGGAAGGAGGTTAAGGTGAGGGTGATAGGCCGGAGAGGGAGTGGGGGCGGAGAGGTCAGGAAGAAGAT
>NC_057721.1:7915731-7950444 GCF_004010195.1 Chiloscyllium plagiosum
GCCCACACCTCCACCCTCACTTCCCTCCAAGGCCCCAAGGGATCCTTCCATATCCATCACAAATTCACCTGCACCTCCACACACATCATTTACTACATCCACTGCACCCGATGTGGCCTCCTCTATATTGGGGAGACAGGCCGCCTACTTGCGGAACATTTCAGAGAACGCCTCTGGGACACCCGCACCAACCAACCCAACCGCCCTGTGGCTGAACACTTTAACTCCCCCTCCCACTCTGCCAAGGACATGCAAGTCCTTGGTCTCCTCCATCGCCAGACCATGGCAACAGACGCCTGGAGGAAGAGCGCCTCATCTTCCACCTAGGAACCCTCCAACTACAAGGGAAGAATGCAGATTTCTTCAGCTTCCTCATTTCCCCTCCCCCCATCTTATCTCAGTCCCAACCCTTGGACTCAGCACCGCCTTCTTGACCTGCGATCTTCTTCCTGTCCTCTCCAGCCTATCACCCTCACCTTAACCTCCTTCCACCTATTGTATTCCCAACGCCCCTCCCCCAAGTCCCTCCTCCCTATCTTTTATCTTAGCCTGCTTGGCGCACCTTCCTCATTCCTGAAGAAGGGCTTATGCCCGAAACGTCGATTCTTCTCCTTGGATGCTGCCTGACCTCCTGCGCTTTTCCAGCAACACATTTTTCACCTTGATTTCCAGCATCTGCAGTCCTCACTTTCTCAAAGTCTTAGTAGCACCTCATTGCTTTTACATTCCTGTAAATGACAATGTTACATTTGCTTTCTTAACCACGGACTCAACCTGCAAATCAACTTTTAGAGAATCCTGTAATAGCACTCCCACTTCCCTTTGTACTTTGGCTTTATGAATTTTCTCACCATTTATAAAATAGTCCTTACCTGTGTTCTTTTTTCCAAAGTGCAAGACCTCGCATTTAGTCACTGAATTTCATCAGCCATTTCTAGGGCCATTCTCCTAAACTGTATAAATCTTTCTGTAGCCTCTCCACCTCCTCAGGACAATCTGCCTGTCCACCGAACTTCGTATCATCGGCAAACTTCGCCAGAATGCCCCCAGTCCCTTCATCCACTTAATTGGTTTTCATTCGCATCACTGTTCGAAGACATCCCTAGATATATACTCTCTGACCTCTCCTCAAGATTATGCTTGAAGAAACACAGACAGCTGTCTGCAATGTTATCTGCAACTCCTTTAACCTTTTCTTTATGGTCACGGAAACATTGGAGCACAGTTTTGAAGTTGTTTCAGAGACTTTTGTCAAAAATCTGTGGATCATTGCCTTCCTTCCTGTTTTCCTGTTCTCATACCTACAATGCAGTCAAGGTACCAATTCTGTGATACCCATCCCACAATGAGACAAACCTAGCATACACTACTTCACCACAACCAGTTTACATTCATTAATAGGAAGTAAATAAATGGAAGTCATTTATAGTTTTAAAAAAAAGAAAGTGTTTGTACACTATTGCTTAGCTAATAGAACTTTTGTGTGTATACAGCTTATACTGCAAAGTAGTGAACTGAACTTGCAAACAGATTTCAGTAAAATTCTCAGAGTACCAATTAGGTTCAAACTTGGGACTTTCAAGGTAAGACCTGGGAGTCTTAGACTTGTAACTAAATAACCCAATGGAAAGTAGTGGTTAATGAAGCTAATAAGGTGATGAATGTCATCATCTAAATAGAATAAAACAAATTTACAATGCTGTTGTCAGACTGCAAATTAATACCCATAAGATTCTTTCATACACAAGAAAGGCAACCAAGCACAGAGACTATGCAAGACTTGACCTCAATCTTCTGATAATTGTTATAGAAAACACTAGATAGCTTGGGGGATAAAAGCTGTCTCATGATCTAGTTTTAGAATGTAAGGCTAACATGATACAGATTGAACAATATTGCTTAAACTAAAGCAAGTAGAACTAAGTAGGGAGACAATTTAATTAGTAAAAGGTTATTACCTGATAAGAGAGTGGTGAATATGTGGAATGAACTACTCTGCCAGATTGATCGTTGGAGGCATTCAGTGCAATCCCTCAATTTAAACTCTTGAATTCCACAATCTCAGGATGTTAAAATTTCTGCAGATGGTCAAGCCTGAATGGTATTTTTTCAATTATCCTGTTGTGAATGAGAGGTTTAATCCCAGGAGCTTCACGGTAGTTGCTCTTTCTGTAGTATTAATACAGATTTGAATTGATAATTTAAATCTGAATAAGAATTATATATAAGTATTTTATTTAATAGAAAAAGTTTAGAAAGATTAATTTCTTATTTATATATCTTAAAGGTCATGGTAGAAAGATGAATTGGAAAAAAAAAATGGCTTGTACTTCATCTGTGAGGTTTAAACCTGGCTATTGTACTCAGTGTAATTCTGTTTCTGAGCTGCACAGGTCATTGAAGAAAATGGTGTTCGAAGGGTGTTGGTGTTACCTCAACAGCCAGATTTTCATCCTGGCAGTCATCCACCAATGCATCCTCATCCTTATATGCCTCCATTTCTTCCTCCACCTGTCCTGCCACATCATCAAATGTACTCTCCAGGACCAGGAGATGTTGCAGCCCCATATGTTGCACAGCACCATCCCCAGCATTCATATGCAGAGCAAGGTAGGAGCCATGAGTTTTAACTCTCTTTATATCTTCTCATTCGCCAGCTGTGCAGAAAATATGCTGCTAACGCCCTACCAACATAAATCTTGAAATGCTACTAAGTCAACAAGAATAAGCTTTGATAGTCTTACATTTAATTTTGTTTTTCTCACTGTCTTTATTGGTAAAATAAATTGAGTTAAAGTAATCAAGCCTATTTTGGCAAGCATATTTTTTCTATCAGCATTTTATGAAATGAATGAAAACATGTATCTTTTCACTGAAGGATGTGTTCAGCCTTAAACAGGTTAAGTGGAAACTGAGTGTTATGCTGTTCTAATACTAATGCAAATACTTGTCTTTGACTTACAATGTCACAATATCCGGTTAAACACCAGATGCACAATTTTGTATTTGGAATTGTTAATTATGGTTCCAAAGTAAAAGCAAAAATAGGGTTTTGGAAAGAAGCTAAAATTGCAAACAAATTGGAATCAGTATTGGATTGCAAAGGAATGGGATAAAACTGAGAAACCTTATTTACTCTATGACTCTCTGTCTAAATATTTTGAATTGTGTTGGCAACCTGAAGTCTGTAAAACATAAAAAAAAGCATGTAGAATATGTTGGTAAGAAGGAAGTCTTGCTGAGCTGACCGGGAGAGAGGCTGGTACCACAAGTGATCAGTCAGAAGAGTAAACAAATAAACTATTTGTTTTATGCTTATGTTTCTGATGAATGATTCATATTTATTTGAAATGTTAATATATAATGTCAGTTTGATTTAACCATTTTCTAAAGTCAAAGTATTATATAGTGCAGAGATAGACAGTTTGCCTCATGATGTCTGTGTCTCTTTTAATGAATTATCAATCATTTTAATGAATGTTTTATTCGCTTCCTTTTGCTCCACGGCTCTGAAATGCTTCCCCTTCTCAAGTGTCCACCCTATTCCCTTTGAATGCTTGTCTCTGTGTGCATAAAGCTCCCATTTCAGTTTCAGGTATCTTTGGTTTTAATAATGGGTGCATTTTAGCAAGTTCAGTTCAATTTGTTTGGGTACATACTTGTTCATTTTTAAAAAGTAATGTTATGATCAGACCTTGGCAAGCTTTCACAATTCATTACAATTGCAGATGGATATCCCAAACTATTAAGCTCCTATGTTAAAAGGGATGAGCTAATTCACTTTATTTATTACACCACCTCCTTAAATGGCTGCTGCAAGGTTAATTTAAAAAAGATTCCTTCTCTTGCAGATATATTCCTCCCAAACACACACGCAGTCATAGAGTTATACAGCACAGTTAACAGACCCTTTGGTCCAATTAGCCTGTGCCAACCAGATATCTTAACCTAATCTAGTTCCATTTACCAACATTTGACCCATTTCCCTCTAAGTCCTTCCTATTCATGTACTCATCTAGATGCCTTTTAAATGTTGTAATTATACCTGCCTCTATCACTTTCTCTGGCAGCTCAGTCCATACATACACCACCTTCTGCATGAAAAATCTGCCTCTTGGGTCCATTTTAAATCTTTCCCCCTCACCTTAAACCTATGCCCTTTGGTTTTGGGCTCCCTGAGGGGAAAAAAAGACCTTGGCTATTCATCCTATCCACGTCCCTCATAAACATCTCTCAGCCTCCAACACTCCAGGAAAAACAACCTATTCCACCTCTCCCTATTGGTCAAACCCTCCAATTCTGGCAACATCCTTGTTAATCTTTTCAGAACACTTTCAAATTTCATAGCATCTTTCCTGGTGCAGGGAGACCAGAATTGAATGCAGTATTCCAAAAGTGACTTAACCAATTACTTGTATAGCTGCAACATGACGTATCAACTCCTCTAGTCAGTACACTGACCAATGAAGGCCAAATGCCACCTTTGCCAACCTGTCAACCTGTGACTCTGCTTTCAAGGGACTATGTACCTGCACCTCTAGGTCTCTTTGTTCGTCAACATTCCCCAGGGCCCTACCATTTACTGTATAAGTCCTGAATTGGTTTGCCTTACCAAGCTGCAGCACCTCATTTACCTAAATTAAACTCTATCTGCCACACCTCGGCCCATTGGCCCATCTGACTAAGATAAAATTGTTCTCTGAGATGACCACCTTCACTGTCCAATACACCACTTATTTTGGTGTCATTTGTAAACTTGCTATTCACAGGGCTTATGCCCAAAATGTCAATTCTCCTGTTCCTTAGATGCTGCTTGACTGGCTGTGCTTTTCCAGCACCACACTTTTTGACTCTGATCTCCAGCATCTGCAGTCCTCACTTTCACCTCTGATATTCACATTCAAATGGGCACAACAGCTGTTTAAATGGCGACACTTGACACTGCAGTTGCCTATGGCAAGCCAAAGCGGTTCTTATGTTGTGGTGACTGCTATTGCTGCTTTTCCCCATCATCATTCAAGCACCTCACCGAGGGCCTGGAAGTTAAAATATATCCTTAGCCAGACGTGACAGGTGGGACTAGATTGGATTGGAAGGGTCGGTTTCCATGCTGTACATCAATGACGCTATAACTAAGATTCTATGCCTAGCAATTGTGCAGCACAGTGACTTGTTGCTTATTTGTCTAAACCTGAAAATGTGTACAGGTTTTGCTGTATTTCAATAGAGAATACTTCATTTTCTGAAGAGATGTGAATGCCACTGAATATAGCATTAATCAATAAATACCTCCAGTTCTTTAAGTTGGAGGGAAGGACATTGATGAAACAACTGAAATAGTTAGGGCTTAGGATCCAATCCTGAGAAATTTCTTCAATTTTACATAAAATCAAAATACCAAGAATGCCAGATGTCAAAAATAAAAACAAAGTGTTGGAGAGACTCAACAGGTTTGGCAACATCTGTGGAGAGAGAAACAGAGTTAACATTTTGATTTTCACTTGGTCACTGTTCCATCTCTGACTCTTTCCTTCCTTGACTTCACTGTTTCCACCAAATCTCATAGTACTTCAACTCCACTTACTTACAAGCTGTTTCCTGCAAGGGCTCCATTCAGTCTACCAGTTACTGTGTCTCTGTTGCAACTGTTCTGATGAGGCCACCTTCCATCAAGGTGTCTCTGAAATATCGTCCTATTTCCTCAATCGAGAATTCCCCCACTGTGGTTGACAGGGCCCTGAACCTATCTCTCGCACTCCTACCATCACCTCTTTCTCTATAATGATAGAATTTGTTTTGTCCTCACTTTCCACGCTCAAAGGATCATCATTTGCCATTTCCACCACCGCCAGTAGAACACCAACACCACCAAGCACATCTTCCTTTCCATTCCACACAGGGATCGTTTGCTCCTGTGACAACTTGGTCCATTCTTCATCACCTTCAACGCTTCCTCTCTCACCCATTGCACCTTCACATGCATTCACCTCCTCCCTCCTCGCTGTCAAAGGCCCCAAGCACATCTTCCAGATGTAGCATTGTTTTACTTGTATTTCTTCAGAGATTCTTTACACTAACAAGACCAATTGCAGAATGGGTGACCACTTTGTGGAAGACTTAGTTTCTGTCCATATGAATGACCCTTACCTTCCAGGTGTTTGTCATTTTGATAAACCACCTTGCTCCCATTCCCAACATTTCTATCCTTGGCCTGCTTATAATGTTCTGAAGACTAGTACTAAACTTGCAATGTTAAATCTGTTTCTCTTTCCATAGATCCAGCCAGACCTGGTGAGTTTCACCAGCATTTTGTTTTTATTCCTTCAATGATGTCTTGGAACTAAGACAATTGACCTCCAGTAACAGTAATCATTATCCTTTGTGCTAGATATGTTTCCAGCCAAGGGAAAGTGTTTCACATTGATTCCAGTTTTGCTAGCTCTCTTTAATGCTATGCTCATCGTAAGGCATTGCTTACTGGCTGTGATTACAGTTTCATCCTCGCTAAAGTAGTAGAGCTCAAAAACAGAGGCTTTCATTAACGTGGCATGTATAGAACCCTCCTGCCTGGAAAAGAGATTAGAAATCCATCCTCCCATGTGCAGAGCCACTTACAATAAGTTATTGTAATTATCAGTTATGGATCTTTTAATTCTAACAACCTTTGCAGAAATTATTTAATTCACAACTTGGAAAGCAAGTTTCCAAAAGACTGAAAAATGAAGTGAAATAGAAGAGTAAATTCTCAAGAGGTCATTCCTTAACAGGTCAATAGACAATCAACTTCACTGCTTGGCTAAGCATTTTCTCTTCAGTTTTTCCAGCAGCTAAATAGGCTGGCGTGTTTTTCCCTGGAGTATCAGAAGCTGAGGGGTGACCTTATCGAGGTTTATAAAGTCATGAGATACATGGATAGAGTGAATAACCTATGTCTTTTCCCGAAGGTGTGGGAGTTCAAAACTAGAGGGCATAGGTTTAAGGGGAAAGATTTAAAAAGAACCTAACGGGTAACATTTTCATACCTGGATGATGCGTGTTTGGAGTGAGCAGCCAAGGAAGTGGTGGAGGTGGGTACAATGACAACATTTAAAAGGTACCTAGATGGGTATATGAACAGGATGGGTTTAGAGGGACAAAAACAGAGGTTACTGGAAAAACACAGTAGGTCTGGCAGCATCTGTGAAGAGAAATCAAGTTTTGGGTCTGGTGACCCTTCCTCAGAATCCAAACACAAAGCATTTATTTTGATTTCCCTGCACAGATGCTGCCAGACCTGCTGAGCTTTTCCAGCAACTTCTGTTTTTGTTTCTGATTTACAGCATTCACAGTTCTTTCAATTTTTATTGGGTTTGAGGGATGAGAGTCAATTGCTGGCAAATAGGACTAGATCAATTTGAAATATCTGGTCAGCTTGGGCGAGTTGAACCAAAGTGTCTGTTTTCATGCTTATACAGCTGTATGACTCATCAAATATTACTTTGATGTCAAGTGCAGTCACTCTCAGCTCACCTCACCTCTTGAATTTAGTTCTTTTATCCATGTTTGATCTAAGGCTCCAGGAAAATCTGACCCTGATGGCAACCAATGTGAGCATCAATGAAGTATGTTATTTCTAAGTAATTCTATCACTTTGATGATTACGTGTAGACTGATGGGGTAATTGGCAAGATTAGATTTGTCGTAATTTATGGACAGAGCATACTTGGGCAAGTCTCCACATCAAGGAGGTGCCAGTGTTGTAGTTGTATTGGAGCAACTTGATTAGGGATGCAGCAAGATTTTGCTGCCTGTTTGCAGCAATACAATGGTGATGGTGTCTGGTCCATCATCTTAGATGTAGCCAGTGTATTCTGTCCTTTCCTGTTAGTATGTAGAGTAAATTGAATTGGGACTTGTGATAGTGAAAACCTCAGGAGGATGCTGAGATAAGTTAGCTTTTGTAGCTGAAAATGGTTGCAACTGCATCAGCCTGATATTTTGCACTGGCATGCTCAACTCCACATTATTAAAAGTGTCATTGCTTTGGAGGCATTTGCTATGATTAATTGTTTACTTGTCCACTATTCATGACTGGATCTAACAGGACTGCTGAGCTTTGTTCTGATCTATTGGTGTGGGGTTACTTAGCTCTGTCTTAGCTGCGACCATTGTTTAACACTCACCTGTACTGAGGCTTCACTAGGCTGAAAAGTCATTTTTAAGTATGCCTGGTATTTCTCCAAGCATTCTCTTTCTGACTCCTCCTTGAACCAGGGTTAGTTTGTTAGTTGTGTTGCAACATTAGTTTACATATTATGATTGGATGCAGTTCTGATGATGGCTCATAGGGGCACTTGAATATCCAGTTCTGATCTACTAGATATCTTTTGAGTCTGTTTTTTTGAAGATGGTGGCAGTGCCATTTAATGCAGTAGTACGTATCTTCATTGTGTACATGGGACTTTATCTGCACAAGGAGTGTGCACTGATACTGCAGGAGATCAGTTATTATATGTTGAAATAATTTTTTCTCCTACATATTTGTATCAAACTCCTTTTAAAATGAAGTTAATCTGTATATACTTTATTGCATTTCAGAATCTCATCCTTCTCATGGGAGGTCCAACTTTATCCACAGAGATGAAAGGACTAGCAAAGCTTATGAGCGTTTACAAAAGAAACTGAAAGATAGACAAGCTAATGGATCGAAAGATAAGATCAGCAGCCCACCATCCTCTCCCCATAAGTCTCCCACCAGTGAAGAAAATAAAGGTATTGTGGGGGCATCCACAGGATTGGTGAAAAACAGACAGGATAGGAAAACACAAAGCACATCTGAAATCAGTATGGAAATGTTTGGTATGTTGTGTGTGTGAATGGCAGTTCTTTCCAAGTAATAGAAAATGTTCTAATGGCTGATTTAGCCTACTCCTGACTGTATGTGCATTTAAATCAAATTTCAGGCAATAATTAGGTAACTTCCTAAAATAATAATAAAAAGCATGCAGAGGATGATGCTGGTAGTAACTATGACAGTGAAAATGTATATGACAATCTCTAAAGGAGTATTGTTGGGATGTCAAGCTGAGCTGGACTGAATTTAATTAAGCTGTATTTCCAGAGTGTACTAATATCTTCTGTAAAGCTTTGAATTATTTTCCTACATGCAAGATGCTCTGTAAATTTTTGATCAACATCTATCTCCCAACCTATCTCTCAACTTCTTAAACGTGTTCTTTAAAAGCAAAGAGAAACAATCATGTTTGATCAGGTATGTTTCACCTGAGATAGTACGTTGAGAAAGTATGCAAAGCAATTGCTATAATAGTTTTTTTGAGAAGATTTAACCTCTAGGAATCAGAGAAGCACAAATTTGGACTTGTGCAGGTGGTCTCAGCATAGTTTAATGCCTGCAATATCAGAGAGAGGGAAAGGTGACAGAATAGTTGCAAATTCCAGGATTCTCCTGAGCCTTTCTCAGTCCTTCCAATTTCCCCTTAATTTGGATGCACTACTTTGTACCCAAAAGACTTTTGGTTAGAGCTGGGTCTTTAGCACATTTGGCTGGAGAATATACAGCTGCTAATATGGTAGCTTTTTGAAGGCGTCACCTTGGCTTTAAAGAGGTCATTGTGACTAAAATCAAACAACTTGTTCATAAAGAAGGGGTGTGGACAATGCTGCCCTGTTTAGATGCTGAAGACCTGGAAATTATATTCTAAAATGCAGGTTGGCCCAATTGATGACGAAGATCACAGTCCACTAAAGGTAAGGGTCTATATTTCATGGTACTGTAATAGGTTGCTAGCCAAGTCAGTAAAGTCACTTAGGACCCTCAAAACTGACTTTAAATGAAGAAAGTTTGCTACTTTAGTATAAACTGGATTTTTACACCACAAGTTTGGTAGTAACACGGGGTGGGTTGTCATGGCTCCCAAAATAAAATCGCTATCTGATTCAGTGAATATGCAGCTATTTCAACACTTAAGTATTCATTTAAGATGAAGATGATTTTAGCTTGGCTAGTCAGGCAAGAATGGAGCAGGAGCAATTCTAAATTTGGAACACTGCACTTTGCACCCTGTTTTCACCCTAAATGCTTCCACCTGTTTTGCCTAGCATTAATACAACTATAATGCCAGCCAAGTTATTTGTATAGACACTATCATAATGATGATGATGAGTAAACAGCCCTTTAACTCTCATCTCACAGACAATACTTGCCTTTTTCCCCCACTGCCTTTAAAGCAATGAGATTGTAGGAAGATGCATGCATGGATGAAATGACTGTATTCTTTATTTGCAACATTACATGTGCTAAATAACTAAATTCATGTGACATGAATCAAATGTATTCTGTAGCAGTATCATGCATCCAAAAATATTATTTGATTGCCCTGGAAGTTTAGCTATATATAGTCTAACTGTAATGAAATTTCATTTCTTGGTCTTCATTACCCAAACTATCTCGAACTTCCATGGTGTCAGGAATATCATAAGACGCACAAAATTAAGCTTTGAATTGTCTCACCCTCTAATGGTTGAGGCATTGTACGCAGCCATTGTTCACAAATTATTCTTTCAGACAAATTTTTTCATTGCATGAAAGGTTGGCAGTGCCCACTTTTCTGCAGGTGACAATTGAGGAGTAGTAAATGGGTGCTAAAGCGGAGATATCTAGTTGTCTTTAGGGCGTTTTACTCCTCAACAGCCGTGTTCTCAAATAAGCAATCCATCCAGTGTTGTTCTGCACTGTAGAGTTTCCACAAAGGCCATTGACTTGAATAATGTTTCTGTGGTCAAATATCAATTGAAATGCAAGGTATTTTCTCTATGAAGGCTATGGAATTAAAATGTGAAGTTTTGTTTATACTGGAACAGGGACCCGGGTTCGATTCCAGCCTCTGGCAACTGTCTGTGTGGAGTTTTCATATTCTCGCCTTGTCTGTGTGGGTTTCCTCTGGGTGGTGCAGTTTCCTCCCACAATCCAAAGATGTGCAGGTCAGGTGAATTGGCCATCCTAAATTACCCATAGTGTTGGATGCATTAGTCAGGGGTAAATACAGGACAGGGGGAATGGGTCTGGGTGGGTTACTCTTCAGAGGGTCGGTGTGGACTTGTTGGGCCGAAGGGCCTGTTTCCACACTGTAGGGAATGTAATCTAATCTATGACGGTTGATCTGGAGAACACGTTTCATTCTCTAAAGGATATTAATGAACTAGACGTTTTTTTAAACCACAATCAGCAATGATGGAATTGTCACCAAAAGGCTAGATTTTTGATTCCATTTGTTGAGTTAATTTGGGGTTCTGGAATAATAATAGAGTGGACATTGCAACTACATCGTATGATTCAACAATATAATCAATATCTGACAAACGTCTGTTAATCTCAAATCTTAAAATTGCAATTGACAATGCATCAGCCTTTTGACAGAGGGATCTCTATATAGAGCCTTTAATTTTGTGAGAAAGCTGCTTCCTGATTTCACTTTTGAATGACCTCACTCTAATATTAAGATGGTGTCCCTTTACTCTGGATTTCTCAACTGTAGAAAGCAGAACAAAGAACATAATACCTTTATATCAGTCTTACTGAATCACTATAATTTTAAAGACCTCCATTATATCAGTTTAAAACCTTCTAAACTCATGGAAATGTATATCAAGTTAAATAATCTGCCCTAATAATTCAAACTTAATATTATTCTTGTGAACTTTTGGTACAGTATATCCACTCCATGCCAAGAAGAACTACTTGGGTGAGCTACAAACTAAGTAAGGAAACTTTCTCCAGTAAGATTCAGAATCTCGTGGTCTAGAAAGAAGAAAATAATATAATCTAAAGACTGATTAATTTGTCCACTATAGTAGAATGCCATATAGATCTAGGTATGCTATTGTTCAGGAATTTAGGAGTACAACTTTAGACAGTGTATTCACAACTTCATTGCTTTTGTGTTGCATTTTCAAGTCCATTCTTTAAATATAGTACATCAGGACCTTTTCTTCTCTGTAACTGCTAAGTATTTTTGTATTAATTTTAAGTTTGGTACTATTTCAATAATATTAGAAAACAGTGATACTAATAAGGAATGTAAAGTTTTTTTGGTTTTATAGATGAAGATACAGACACAAAAGCTTTTGAAGCAGTCCTATCAAGTGTTGGCAAACCTGTGGTAAGTGACCTTTTTATATGCTTTTATAAATAAGGTACCAAGTTCTGAAAAAAACATTCACAAATTCTGTGCAATGTGTAAAAGATCTGTATGGTTTTACTAAGTTTTTGAAATACAAATTGCAAAACATGTTTTGCAAGCTATTAAGGAAAATGAATGTTTAAAGATATTATGTTGGTTTTGCGATTACCTGAAAACACATTAGTCTTATTGTAAAGATGTAATTAAAATAAAGTAAATGTTGGTTATGAAGACTCTTTGTATTTCAAGCATTTATATTTGCAGAGATGGAAATGTGTTGCTGGAAAAGCGCAGCAGGTCAGGCAGCATCTAGGGAACAGGAGAATCGACGTTTCGGGCATTAGCCTGAAGAAGGGCTAATGCCCAAAACGTCGATTCTCCTGTTCCCTAGATGCTGCCTGACCTGCTGCGCTTTTCCAGCAACACATTTCCATCTCTGATCTCCAGCATCTGCAGACCTCACTTTCTCCTTTATATTTGCAGAGGCTTGCCATACAGGTATGCCTTCATTGCAACATGGCACGTAAAAAGATGATTATGGTTGTTGGAGGTCAGTTATGTTAGTTCCTCTGGGTAATAGCCTCAACCATCTTCAGCTCTTCATCAATGACCTTCCCTCCATCATAAAGTAAGAAGCGGGGATGTTTGCTGCTGACTGCACAATGATAAGCACCATTTGCAACAACTCTAATTTAGCGTCAGCACTGGAGTGAAAATGGAGCTGGTGGGCATGCTCCCTCCTCTTACCTGTGTATTTAGGCAATGAGTATTGTATCAGGACTCCTTTCAGGCCTGAGGGAATCTGGTAAAAATGTGACAAAAATCCAAAAGGTAGGTTTTAATGTTTTCTCAGGGTGTCTGAGCATTTTGGCCTTGGAGCATTCAGCTGATCACCAATGGCTGCATTAAAACCTCAAAGACCTCACCTACAACATTGTCTACATTCTCAACTCGAGTTCATGGCAAGGGTCTACCTGAGAATAGGAGCCCAAACCCACTACACTTAGATGTATGCTTTTCTGAGTAGATGGAGACATGTCCAATGCACTGTTCCTAATCTGCACCTTGAGGAGAAACTTCCTGAAATAAGCTTTGCACCTCTACACTCGCCAAATTTTACAACAATCTGCTGCATCTTTCCATGTCAGTTTTCAGAGGTTTGAACAGGTTATGGCAAGTGTCTCTTTATTAAGTCTGCAGCTTATCGTGCATGCTCTGTATTTTATTTACTTCATTCCAGCATTGTTTTTCATAGGTATCTGACATCCAGGCAAGATCAGTTGTACTCACATGGTCTCCTCCTTCAGCCGCAAGTAATGATGACGCTGATAGCGATGTTGTACCTGAACCATGCAGCTATGAAGTTGCTATTTCTAGTAGTGGGAAGGATGGAAAATTCAAAGTTGTTTATATGTACGTACAACATTTTCACAGTATAATTAATACCTGAATTTAAATGTATAATCCATAAAGAGCAGAGTACATAGAAGTTCATTATTATAAACTGTGTCCATCATTAAATGATTTTATCTTGAATAGATGGTTTTGTAAGTTTTTAAAAGTTCATTGCTGCATGATTGAGAAGACTGTTCTGAGGTTATTTCCAAGAAAGGTCTTTCTGGTGAATGTTCCCCGTTAATTAGACGAAATTATTGCTTTTTCAAATAACTAATGGTCAGAAATCTAACTGGAATCTCCATTTGTGGAATTCTATTTGTGGTGAAGCTCATTGCAACTTTTTTTATTTGTTTTGGAAATATGTTGGGTTTTGTCTGGTGTTTTTAAGTTAAAGCTAAATTAATAGGTAGCTTTATATCTGGTACTTGATAACTCGTTATATAATTGAATAATCGTGATAATTAAATGATTAAATAAAAATATCAGTAAAATGTATACATTATTATTAAACAAAAAAACCAAAGGCTGCAGATACTGGAAATATGAAACAAAAGCAATGCTGGAGGATCTCAGCAGTACTGGCAGCATCTATGGAGAAAAAATAATGTTACCTATTTGGGTCCAGTGACCATTCTTCAGACTGGCCTTTTTTTTTATTTTAAGTCTATTACTAATCAATCTGCTTTTGCATTACCCAAGGGAAATTGGAGGATATTATTCTCTCCATTGTTGACTTTCATTATCTCTGTTGCTTCCATATTTTTCCTTTCAGTTTGACACTGTCATTTGCCTAACTGTGTTCAACTTTTTTGAAAAATCAATTAGAAAGAGGCAAATAACTATTTTTCCATCCATCTCTGTTTAAATGTTTTTTGTCCAAGAAATCTTTATTTGTATTTTTTAATCTGTGTCTCAATAACCTGTTTTATATTACTGCTGGCATTCAGAATATTTTTGAATTTTCAGAAATGAAGCACAGGACAAAATAGTTCTCCATTAGGGAAACCCAGTACAGAGGAACCTTGATTATCCGAAGGACACGGGCAGGGCGTATTTCATTCAGTTAATCAAATTCCAGATAATCGAATGCCGGAAAGCACTGTTAAGCATTGGGATCTTGCCAGATAATCCAATATTCAGATAATCGAGGTTCCACTCTATATAGTAGTGGAAGTGAGGGTACAAGGGTAAATCAGTATCAAAGGCTCAGCTTCAGAAAAAGATTTCCCAAGAAATCCCATTGATCACTATTTGCATAAGGAAATAAGGGACATCTTAATCCTAGTAAGATCGCTGACAACTGCAAAGTCAGTCTTGTCATTACTGTTGATCTTGAACATCTACATCATCTCATTGGTTTGGTAGTGTGGCACTCCTCCTTAACCCCTACAATCCTAATTTAGACTGTACAGATTCAGCCAGTGATAATGTTATGAGCCTCCTTTCCCTTGAGACCAAAGTCTGGGTGATACTTTGTTGTCATTCATGTATTCCTCAGCTGATGAATCTGTGCTTCAGGTGCCAAAAAAAGCCATCAGCCTTTCCTTAGCTACTGCTGTGAGCTGAACACAAAATGACTACTTTGCCCATTTTAAGTTTTCTACATTCCATTTGATTTCCTTCCTCTTCCTCCATCCCAAGCCCAAAGATACCAGCTTCCAATACAGGGTGCAAACGGTGGTGGGAGCCTTCAGCATGTAACAGTGTAGTCTCTGTGAATTACTACCTGACACAAGAAAATGTAGCAATCAGTATTAATTAAAACATTGTCTTTGTTAAATGTCACAATGTAGTTTATAATTATCATTTAAATGTATTAAGAAATTATGTTAACCAAGCTAGCTGGTGCAGTTGGATTAAAATAAGAGTCGTCCGTGATTGTGCTGGAAAGTAGAAATGAAATTTAGGCAAGATACATGCGAATAATGTCTTTGGGAATTATCAGAAATGAATTTTCTGTATTTTTGTCACTCTCTAGATTAATTTTTCAGTCTTGCTAAATATCACAAGTTGATCTTTTTACTTCCCAGTAAATGTTTATATTTAATTTGGAATTTGATAGACTATTATATTATTTAATAGCTTACATTTTTCTTTTATTTGAAGAGGAAAAGATATGAATGTCAAGTTACAGGACCTAAAACCAGCCACAGAATACCAAGCCAGGTTGGTAATCAATAATAATGGATTTTCATTTTCTGGTTGATGAATGTAGTCATAAATATAGTTTCATTCCCGTTTTCCTGCTCTGTCTACCAATAACTGTACCTTCAACAGAGAAGGTAAGCACCTCTTTTTACTGACATAGGTCTCCTTGGGCACCCAACATTATCCTCTGCTTTTCACAGTGATGCTTTCTTCATGTGTGCATCTTGACAGAGTGTTGGTGCAGTGTTGTACTGAGAGTATCAGAAGCCCTTTCTATCCTGAGTCAATGTTCATCTTCCAATTTTCTACTCACCCAATACTCACGCAAACACAGGAATAGCACCCCCAGTGCTTCATTCGGAGGTTCACTGAAGATGTTACCTAGTAAAGTGACGAAACATCTGAAAATGAATCTTCCAGCTCAGTGAGCAAACCTACATCCAGAACCTCAACCTGAGCTACAAATCTTCTCAAAACCCGCTAACAGGAATAGCAAGCCAGATCAAATCAGCCTTGGATTCACAACATGTGAAATTAAACATTTGACAACCTCAAGATAGTTAAAATGTTCCTAACTAGACTGTGCAAATAACTAAGCTAGGACACCATGTTTATAACTTACATTATTAATAATAAATTATAAACTATAACTTTAGCAGAACATCAGCAATCTCATTAATATCTAAGATTTAAGACTGATCTTCTTTGAATACAACCTCCCCCCCACATACATACACACGCACACAGACAAGTAGACTTTTTTTATTAAAATCGATTGAATGAAAATTATCCAGCATTCATGAAATTGGATCGGTTGTACTGAAGGCACCTTGCTTGAATTCCAAAGTCACTGGTCAATGCAAGCAGCTTCAGCAGAACCTCCAGAGACTTTTCTTTATTCATTATAGATTGGGCTTTCTTTCCTCAGAATTTTCAACAAGTTGATAACTGGAGAGAACAAAACCAACAACCTAATCCAGCAGCTTCCAAAGCAACACTCCCTCTTGCCCAAAAGTCCAGTTCACTCTTTGGTTTCTCATTTCAACATTCTGTGGTTGGCTGGTCAGCACCAATTCTCTCTTGATTGACCAATTTAACATCTAGTCAACTGCCATTTCCTGATCTTAGCAACATTTTGGTACCAAATCGTCTAAAGTGCTCTTAGAGCAGTACGTTACCTGCATTATCTTTCCAGGCCCATTCTCAGCAACCATCAGTCTGTTTTTCGCTACTTTTGTTAAAGGTAAAGCTGCAGTTCAAAGTTCAATTCTCAACTGCAACTCATAATTCTAGATCAAAAATGCAAAAAAGAAAAATAATGATTGTCCTATGTTGCATGTAATGCTTCTACTGTCTAGGATTAGCTAATTCTACACAGTGACAACCAAACTTGAATCTTATGACTGAATAGTTTCATCATATACTGATTAATTGAGTTCAGCATTGACAGAGCCAAAAATTGTGATTTTAAAATGTAATAATCATTTTGAATAAAGAATCTTAATATTTTAAGTGTATTTATAATGGTGAGAACAATAACACATATTTCAAACTATTCACAGCTGATTTTGAAAATTGGCTTTTAGGAACAGAGGAACAGGAGAAGGCCATTCAGCCCCTGGAGTCTGTTCTGCCAATAAATTAGATCATGACCTTTCATTTATCATTTTCTTAAAAATTAATTTTTGGCACAGCATTACCAACAAAATCAGCATTTATTGCTCATTCTTATTCAACTTCTCTATCATTGAAATCTTTAATGTATCTTTGTTAGCTTTTAGGATTAATCGTTCTCGTGCGTTCCTGTCTGACCACCACATTCTACGCTTTACAAACTTGGAAGTTACTCAAAACTTTCTGCTTACCTAATTCACATTGAGTCTTGCTCACCTACCTCCCCTGTGTTTGCTGATCTACATTGGTCCCTTGTCAAGCACTGCCTTAATGTTAAGATTCTCCTTTTTTAACTTATTTTCATGACTTTGCCTCTCCTTAGTTTTGTAAACTCCATCCCTCCTTTCATGGCAGCCATGCCTTCAGCTACCAAGGCCCTAAACTCTTAAATCCCAATTCTGTGTATTTGCTCTTATCATTCTTTTAAAATGCTGCTTAAATCAAACTCATTTCACCAAATTTTTCATTCTGTAGTTTGATAGCTTTTTGTTGTGGCTCAGAATCAAATCTTGTTTTATAATATTCCTGCGCCTGTGAATGATTTGTTACTTTGAAGGCATTACATAAATGGAAGCTTTCTTTAAATATTTGTCCAAGAAATATGGATGTTACTGGAAAGGCCAGCATTTATTGCCTTTACCAAATTGGCCTTCAGAAGGTGGTAAAGCACTGCCTCCTTGAGCCACTGCAGTCTTTATGATAAGTTAAGATTGTGTGAGACTTTGAAGGGATATTGCAGATGGCAGTGTTCCTTTGCATCTGCTGCTCTTGTTCTTAAAAATGTTAGAGATTAGGGATTTGGAAAATACTGTCAAAAGAGGCTTAGCGAGTATCATGGAATCCTTGCAATGCAGAAAATGACCATTGGCCCATCAACTCTGCACCCCCTCTCCGAAGTGTGACCCACCCAGAACTCGTCACCCCACTTTTACCATGGCTGACCACCTTGCCCGCACATCCCTGAACACTATGGGGCAATTTTGGGCAATTCACTTAATCTGCACATCTTTGGACTGTGCGAGGAAACAAAGTAAATATTTAAGGTGGTGGATGAGGTGCCACACAAATGGAGAGTATTCTTTCAATGCTTCTGACTTGACTCATATGGGCAAGCTTAGGGAAGTGAGAATTTACGTTATTGAGACTGCTTCAGTATCTGAGGAATTGCAAAGGGTACAGAACAATATATTTGTGAATAAACAGAATATTTTCACTTCTGATCTTTTGAAGTGAAGGTCATTAATGAAACAATTAAAGACGTTTGGGTTTATGACACTACCCTGACAAATTTGAGCAAAATGTCCTGAGGCAATTGGCCAGCAACACTAATAACTTTCTTTGTACAAGGCTTGTCTCAAAAGCAGGAATCCCATTGATTTCAATTTTGCTGAAGCTCTTTGATGCCACATTTTGTCAAAGGCAGCCTCGATCATGAGAGCAATCACTGTCAGTACCCCTCTAGAAATCTCTCTAGTTCATGTTTAAACGAAAGCTGCAATTAGGGCAGGAGTGAGTGACCTTGCTGGTACTCAACATGGTGTCGGTGAGCAGGCTATAGCTAAGCAAGTTCTGCCCCGTTATAACTGTATTAAAGTGATGACACCTCTCTGTAATTTCCCTGCAGATTTGTTTCTCTACTTCCTTCCCGTTTGTTGGTGATATGTAGACCACACTCAATGATGTAATTGCATCTTTTATTTTTGAAGGTGTAGCCAATTTGATTCGGATCTTGAAACCCCTGGGACACTCTCTTCCAGTAGCACTGCAATGCTTTCCTTAACCAATACTGCCATCACCCCCTCCTTTCATTCCTTTTCCATTTTTTTTTGAACGCCTTGCACCCAGGAGTATTTAACCACCCTGTCCAGCTTATTCTTGAATAATTTCTTTGTTATTCCCACAGAACATCATATTTCCACTGACAATCTGCATCGGTAATTCACCAGTCCTATTAAATATACTCCATGCATTCACATAACTGCACATTAATGCGGATTTATACTTCATTCGTTTCTCCCTTTCTGTAACTGCCCTTGTTAATTTGCTATTGTCGATGCTATTGCTATCTGTCTGTCCCAAGTATTTTATGCACCAAGTAGTAGTTTCTAATATTCTTTCTTGGTTACCACACCCTTACCAAGTTGGTTTAAAGCCTTCCCAAAAGCATTAGCAAAACATCCTGCACAGAACTCCGTTCCAGATCTGTTCATCCAGCTTGTACAGCCATCATATTCCCCAAAGCCAGTGACCTTTATCCAGGAATTTTGAGCCTAGTCTCCTGCACAACATTTAAGGCTTACATTCATCTGCTTTATCTTTCTATTTCTGTACTCATGGCACAAGGAGTAATCTGGAAATTATTACATTTGAGATCCTTCTTTCTAATTTTCTACCTTGCTTCCTAAATTCTGGTTGCAGAACCACATCGTTCTACCCAAATCAATGGTACCAGTGTAGACCAGTGACTGTGTACCTTACCCCAGAAAAATGTGCTACAGCTGCTCTGTGACATCCTTGATGGGGCAGGCAACATGCCATTCTGAAGTTATATCTGTGGTCAAACACACATCTGTCTGTTCCCCAAACTAATGAATCTTTTATCACTGGCTCTTCCTCCCCTAATATTGCAGCCAAACCACCCCAGTGCCATAAATGTGACATTAACTGTACTCCCTTGAGGAACCAGTGCCATCATCAATTTCCAAAATGAAAGCTGCTTTGTAAGTGCGACCCCACTTACAAGTGGACCACTGCGTTACTACTCATTTCTCTTGGTATGCCTGGCAGTCATTCATTCCCTTTCTGTCTCTAGGCCCTTAGGCTGTGCTGTGACCAGTTCTCTGAAAATGTTATCTACATAATTGTCAGTGTCACAGATACTCCACAGTGATTCCAGCCACTACTCAAGCTCTGAAACCCAGAACTTAAGTTACTGTAACTGGCAGCATTTTCTGAACATGCGGTCGTCTAGGACACTGGTAGAATACATGAATTACCATTTGCTACAGTCCATGCATTCCACTTGACAGAGTTGCACTGCTATGTCATAACTTTGCTTCCTTTATGTGAATTTTATTCTACTTTGGTTTACTTTTTTAGTTTATTACGTTGTCTATGACTTTTACTAATTCCTGATATTTTTCAAGTAAATCTAAATGTAGTTACTTCCTTTAGAAAGTACACTTTTCTAATTTGCAGCAATTTAAAGACCATCTCTAGTAGCAGTTTCTTAACACCATGAATTTGCAGAAAAAAAGTAGAAGACACATGCACCTTATGCCACCCTTCACTGAACTCCTCACTCAGCACAATTTACTTATTGCAGTAAACCTTACTTAAAGCACTCTTTTTTTCTTCTGCATCAAATCCCATTGAACCACATTCACAAACATACTCATTCAGGCGAAATCCCCCTTGCATTGATCCAAGCAGTGGGATTTGAACGTGTGGCCCCACAGAGATTGGAATCTGAATCTAGAACCTCAGAGCACTAGGTCACGCAACCGTTCTAGGACATTTGCAAGAGTTCTGGAATTTGTGAAATGCTTTTAACACATAGACTTGTTATTGGGCTCACTGTCATTTCTTTTGACCGTTTCTTACTCTTTTGCAGGATGTCGGTGCTGCTGACGAGGCTAGCATCCTTGTCCATCCCTAATTTCACTTTAAAACATGATAGACAGCTGTATTCTCAAATAACTACTAGCCATTTGATGTAGGTTCACACACAATCCCATTAGGAAGGCAGTTCTAGCATTTTGACCCAGTGACCATGAAGAAAGGATGATACAGTTCCAAGTCAAAATGATGTGTGAATTGAAGGAGAATGGCAGATAATGGTGTTCCCATGTATATGCTGCTCTTTCCTTCTAGAAGTCATGAGTTGCAAGTTTGGAAGAAGCCATCTAAGGGGTATTGGGATTTGTTGCAGTTCATCTTGTCACTGGTACACACTGCAATACCCCTGGTCAGTGACGACGGGATTGAATATTCGAGATGTTAGATGGGCAGCCAGTTAAGACGGATGTTTTGTCCTAGGTGGTGATAAATGTCTTGAGTATTGTTAGAGCTGCTCTCAACCAGAGAAATGGAGAATCTTCCTGACTTGAGCCTTGTAGATAGTGGGCAGGCTTTTGTTGTCAGCAAGTGAGTTATTCACCACAGAAGTCCAGCTTCTGAATTGCTCTTATATGGCTGGTACACAATCTAATTGCAGTAGGAGCACCTGTGAGTTAGTAAGAATATTTAAGCTCAGTGACAACCGAGTTTCAGATTCTTGTCTTTGGGATTCACTCCAACTAAAATGATTCTTGGTAACCTACTGAATGGTGAGAAGTTGTAGCTATTTGAGAATTACTGTACCAGTCACTCATCCCCTTTCAACCTGTGCATTAAGAGATGTAATCTATAAATGTATCTACTCACATTTCATTAAATATCGACTCCCTGCTCACTCTTGACCAGTATCTAAGCCATTCCCTACTTGCTCCTTATCCTCATCATTGTTTGTATTGCATTCCATACTTGAGCTGTGCTCCCTGCAGGAGTTCTTCAAGCTTCCCTTCCAGTGCTGTGTTTCTCCCTGTTCACAGCAATTTCCATCTTCAACTTCATGGATGGTGCAATCTTCAATGATTATTTCCCTGCTTTTTCCCAAAGCCACTCTGCTACGTCATGCCACTTGATTTGTTTAATCAAGACTACAATTTAAACTTGCCTTCATTTATCTTCCTTAATGCTTCTATTCCCTGCTTGGTGATTGAATTTCTCCATGCTCCCAGCTTGCACCTCCAACCTCTGAATCATCTTGGAAGTGTTCAGTCCATTTAAGGAGATATACCAGTTTAAAATAGTTGCAGGTTTGTGGTGATTATAAGACCTTTTGCTGTGTTGAAAAGTCATAAATGCAACTTCGATAGAATTCTATTTTAAAAATCAAATTTAAATTTTATTCAACAAACCACTAGCTTTTGTTGAATGTGATTAACTTACTTTCATTACTTAGGTTAATGATACAATTTTGTCTGCTAAAGGGTGCAAGCAGCCTCTAACCTAATAAGAGGAACGCCATCAGAATCAGAGAGTTTTACAACATTGTGCAGTGAACCAGACACGCCAGTGCCACCTAGAATAATAAACAGGACCAAACATTCCCTCAGTCTACAGTGGAAGGTGAGACAAATACCCAAGTCCAAAGTCATTGCTGTTCAATTATCTCAGAGCTCCTTATTATTGCTTAGTTTTTCAAATAATTGAATTTTTGAACTTTTACATTTTATCAAACCATTGGCTCAATCACCGGTCACTTCGTTTTCTTGCCTTTCTTTATCAATGCTCACTGCATCTTCAATTTTGAGTTGTTTAGCTGAATTAATCAAGTGTAACTCTGTGCTCCCATATTTACCATTCTTAACAGTTTCCATGTTCACTATCAGCTGCCTCATCACTCATTCTCTTCTTTGGTCAGGCCTTTGTTATCTTGAATGACTTCAGACGATTGATTTGAGAATCTCTGATTGTCTTAGTTATTTATTTGATTTCTTTTCATATTCCTCACCTTTAATCTGATCTCTTAGGCAGTCTCTACATGCTTATTGTTGAATTGTTCTGCCTGGTACCTCATATCTTCCTCTTAAAAAACATCCTGGAAATATCAGACTCTGAAGCTGTTCTATCTTAGAAACTCGCTAATGATTTTTTCAAACTTAAAATGTGCTGCATCTCTACCACATTTGTCTAAATATTTTACCAATAACCTATCTTGCTCTTAGTTGTGTTCTTTTGTATTATATGCAAATGCTTAGCTATATGATTTGTTGCAAGTTATTGAGAGGTATTTCATTAACATAGCTTGCTGTTGAGTTTGACTTTGACTTACGTTGCCTTAACTTTTGTAGGCTACGTGTGACAATGGTTCCAAAGTCAGCAATTATAATCTGGAATGGGATGAAGTAAGTGAAATTTGCTGTAAATTGGCGTGTAGAAATCCTACAATATTACAATTGTATAATCAGGTACACAGCTAATCTCCATCATGTTACGAACCTTGTATTCTCTCTCATCTTTTCCTCCTTGGGGGGGAATAGAAAGCCTTCATATTGAAATATGGCACAGGAACATTCTCCATTAGTTTGCCTTAATTTTTGTATCCTCACTCAACATACACATTTCCACTGGATACTGAATCAAGTGGGACCTCAGGCTAAATTTCCCTGTCTCAGCCTTGGAATTCATAGCATTACCACAGTAAGTCCAGTCAGGAGCAATAAGGAATTGAACCTGGACTGATGCTGCTGTGTAAAGTTTAGTGTCCTAGTGGATAGTGAGTCACCTGGTATACCGGCTAACTAGATAATTATTGTATGCTGGATTGGTACTGTCGGTGAGCATAACATATAATATTTGAAAGTCATATTACAGTTGTACACAAGAAACAGACTTGTTTTCAGTTGGTATTGGTAAACTGTGTATTTGGAGGCTTGCCTCAGTGATCCATGATATTGATATGCATTAGATTCTTGTATCATGTGCCCTGTAAGTAATAATGAAGTGGGCAACCTGTTATGGAAGGTTATTAACATAATCTCTCATGCCATTGTTTCAGCTATTTCAAGAGTTATTTTCTCTGTGGTTATCTTCTCTGCAGTTTCACAATTGCTATAACTAGACCTTTTGTTTCCATTGCCTTCAAAAGTGAACCTTTTGACGATCTGCCCCAGCAGAGTTTGATCCCCAGTCTTATGGATTCATGTTAAAGTCTTAGAAATCAGCAGAACAGAGAAAAGCTCTTTAGCACAATGTGTCCACATTGGACTACCTAATTATTCTAATCCCATTTTCAATACCCAACCATTCATTTGTTTTATTTCGCCCTTGTACCTCTAGCTCTCAACTTGCAAATTCTACCAGCCATTCACCATGACATTTGCATCACCCAAGTACATTGAAGCAGCACTGAAATAATTCTAACATTCTGGCAGGTAAAAGTAGTGCACAACAGAGGGAGTAGCAATGAACTGAAGGAGGACCAGCTAATCTGCATATTTTAACTTGGATGAAGCAGATGGTGCTGACGATCCTGGGAAGTAGAACTGCGGAAGAGCTTGGCCACTGGCAAGACAGAAGTTGTCTGACTCGGGAACTGAATACCTTATCCTCTTCCTATCTTCCCAGTTCTCCCTCATCTCCCAAGGTCATCTGATTCTCAAGCTGCAGATGGTGAAACGCAATTTATTTTCTCCTCACTCCTCCCTGTAACTCAATCAAACCTTTGTCCCTTTTACACTTCAGAGAAGAAAGAACAAGAATGTTCCCATTCATAAGAGAAAGAAGATCTGTGAAGATGAAGAGGTACCATCATTAGAGTTTTACAGATGTAGTCACCAGAAACTGACACTGCACCTATTTTATGAGGCTGGGACACAGGACCCTGTTTACACATGAGACACCAAACACGTGTTCAAGTGCCTGGACAAGAAGGAAAGGATAATCCAGATACTGCTGTCCTGAAGGTGATGTCTTTCATTAATTGTGTAGTAGATAACTTAGATGAGGACTTTGTTAGGATACAGAAGAGGTTAATGCAAAATAAAATGCAGCAAATGCTGGAAATCTGAAACAAATTGAAAGTGCTTGAAGTACACAACAAGTTTGACATCTTGTCTAATGAAAGCTCACGGGCCAGAACTGTCAACTCGATTTCTCAACTCAGATGCTGCCGGGCTGTTTTCAGCATTTCTGTTTTTATTATTTGTGAAAGTTATGTTGCCATTCTTCAATGTTGCTGGGTCGAAATCTTGGAACCCTCTTCCTATAATATTGAGGGTATACCTAAACTAAATGACCTGCTGCAATTCAAGAAGGCAGTTCATCACCACCACAAGGGCAATTAGAAATGGCTAACAAATGCTGGGCCAGCCAATGAGACCCACATCTGAATGAATTTCAAAAGAACCACCCTGGAAGAAATGGTCACTTCCATCTGTGGAATCTGTCTGTGTCTGATGTTCGGTGTGACAACCTGACTGAAAAATAAATAGATTGGAGTGCTTCTGTGGAAACTCAGGCTGCTGCCATTCTTACTTTTGATAGCACTGTTTGAGTCTCGATCTGTTCTGAGCAATCAGTAGTATTGCTGAGCCACTGCCAAGGCAGAGTTGCAGTGGCTCAATGGAACATGAACCTGTGCCTTCTCTCAGAATGACAAAATTCCTGCTCTTGCTCATGCTATACTGCACATGTTGGTTCTCATCAGTCAACCAATTTAGGCTTGATGAGTGCAGCCTGCACACCAGCTAACTACACTCAATGCAAGCAACTTTCGACTATGACTGCTGCAACCATTAATGAAGTACCCTGTAGAAACAGAACATTACAGCGCGGTACAGGCCCTTTGGCCCTCGATGTTGCGCCGACCTGTCATACCAATCTGAAGCCCATCGAACCTACACTATTCCATGTACCTCCATATGCTCGTCCAATGACGACTTAAATGTACTTAAAGTTGGTGAATCTGCTACCATTGTAGGCAAAGCATTCCATACCCTTACTAGTCTCTAAGTAAAGAAACTACCTCTGACATCTGTCCTAAACCTGCCACCCCTCAATTTAAACCTATGCCCCTTCGTGCTCACCGTCACCATACTTGGAAAAAGGCTCTCCCTGTCCTCCCTATGTAACCCTCTGATTATCTTATATGTCTCTATTAAGTCACCTCTCAACCTTCTTCTCTCCCACGAAAACTGCCTCAAGTCCCTCAGCCTTTCCTTGTAAGACCTCCCCTCCATACCAGGCAACATCCTAGTAATTCTCCTCTGCACCCTTTCCAAAGCTTCCATATCCTTCTTACAATGTGGTGACCAGAACTGTACACAATACTCCAAGTGCGGCTGCACCAGAGCTTTGTACAGCTGTAGCATAACCTCATGTTTCCGGAACTCGATCCCTCTATTATTAAAAGCTAAAACACTGTATGCCTTCTTAACAACCCTGTCAACCTGGGTGGCAACTTTCAAGGATTTGTGTACCTGGACACCGAGATCTCTCTGCTCATCTACTCTACCAAGAATCTTACCATTAGCCCAGCACTTTGCATTCCAGTTACTCCGACCAAAGTGAATCACCTCACACTTGTCTGCATTAAACTCCATTTGTCACCACTCAGCCCAGCTCTGCAGCTTATCTATGTCTCTCTGTAACCTACAAGATCCTTTGTCACTATCCACAACTCCACCGATCTTAGTATCGTCTGCAAATTTACTAACCCACCCTTCTACGCCCTCATCCAGGTCATTTATAAAAATGACGAACAGTAGTGGACCCAACACCAACCCTTGCGGTACACCACTAGTAACTGGACTCCAGGACGAACATTTCCCATCAACCACCACCCTCTGTCTTCTGATCCAAACTGCTATATCTCCCACAATCCCATTCCTCCATATTTTGTACAATAGCCGACTGTGGGGAACCATATTGAACGCCTTGCTGAAATCCAAGAACTCAATAAGGTTTGTGAGGCACAACCTACCCTTCACAAAACCGTACTGACGATCCCTAATCAAATTATTCTTTTCTAGATGATTATAAATCCTATCTCTTATAACCATTTCCAACACTTTATCAACAACTGAAGTAAGGCTCAATGGTCTATAATTACCAGGGTTGTCTCTACTCCCCTTCTTGAACAGGGGAACCATATTTGCTATCCTCCAGTCTTCTGGCCCTATTCCTGTAGACAATGATGATTTAAAGATCAATACCAAAGGCTCCACAATCTCCTCCCTGGCTTCCCAGAGTATCCTAGGATAAATCCCATCTGGCCCAGGGGACTTATTTATTTTCACACTCTGCAGGATTTCTAATACCTCTTCCTTGTGACCCTCAATCCCACCCAGTCTAGTAGCCTGTAGCTCAGTATTCTCCTCGACAACATTGTCGTTTTCTAGAGTGAATACTGTCGAAAAATATTCATTTAGTGCTTCCCCTATCTCCTCTGACTCCACACACAACTTCCCACTACTATCCTTGATTGGCCCTAATCTTACTCTCGTCATTCTTTTATTCCTTAAATACCTATAGAAAGCCTTAGGGTTTACCCTGATCCTATCCGCCAACAACTTCTCATGTCTCCTCCTGGCTCTTCTGATCTCTCTCTTTAGGTCTTTCCTGGCTACCTTGTAACCCTCAAGCGCCCTAACTGAGCCTTCACATCTCATCCTAATATAAGCCGCCTTCTTCCTCTTGACCAGAGATTCCACTTCCTTCGTAAACCACGGCTCCCGCACTCTACAGCTTCCTCCCTGCCTGACGGGTACATACTTATCGAGGACACTCAGGAGCTTTTCCTTGAATAAGCTCCACATTTCTAATGTGCCCATCCCCTGCAGTTTCCTTCCCCATCCTATGCTTCCTAAATCTTGCCTAATCGCATCGTAATTGCCTTTCCCCTAGCTGTAACTCTTGCCCAGTGGTATACATCTATCCCTTTCTATCACTAAATTAAACATAACAGAATTGTGATCGCTATCACCAAAGTGCTCACCTACGTCCAAGTCTAACACCTTGCCAGGCTCATTACCCAGTACCAAATCTAATGTGGCTTCGCCCCTTGTCTACATACTGTGTCAGGAAGCCCTCCTGCACACACTGGACAAAAACTGACCCACCTATAGTACTCGTACTATAGCGTTCCCAGTCAGTATTTGGAAAGTTGAAATCCCCCATGACAACTACCCTGTCTCTCTCACTCTTATCGAGAATCATCTTTACTATCCTTTCCTCTACATCTCTAGAACTATTCAGAGGTCTCTAGAAAACTCCCAACAGGGTGACCTCTCCTTTCCTGTTTCTAACCTCAGCCCATACTACCTCAGTTGACGAGTCCCCAAACGTCCTTTCTGCAACTGGAATACTGTCCTTGACCAACAATGCTGCACCTCCCCTTCTTTTACCATCTTCTCAGTTCTTACTGAAACATTTAAATTCTGGAACCGGCAACAACCATTCCTCTCCCTGCTCTATCCATGTCTCCGAAATGGCCACAACATCCAAGTCCCAGGTACCAACCCATGCTGCAAGTTCATCCACCTTATTCCGGATGCTCCTGGCGTTGAAGTAGACACACTTCAAACCAACTTCTTGCTTGCTGGTGCCATCTTGCATCCCTTATACTTGATTTCGGACCTCCCTACTTTCAATCTTTTCTATACTCAAACTACAATTTTGGTTCCCATCCCCCTGTTGGATTAGTTTAAACCCACCTCAGTAGCCTTAGTGAATTTTCCCCCCAGGATATTGGTACCTCTCTGGTTCAGTTGAAGACCATCTACTTTTAGAAGTCCCACCTACCCCAGAAAGAGCCCCAATTATCCAAGAATCCAAAACCCTCCCTCCTGCACCATCCCTGTAGCCACGTGTTCAACTCCTCTCTCTCCCTATTCCTCGCCTCACTACCACGTGTCATGGGCAACAAACCAGAGACAACAACCCTGTTCGTCCTAGCTCTAAGCTTCCATCCTAGCTCCCTGAATTTCTGCCTTAACTCCCCCTCTCTCTTCCTACCTATGTCGTTGGTGCCTATGTGGACCACGACTTGGGGCTGCTCCCCCTCCCCCTTAAGGATCCCAAAAACACGATCAGAGACATCACGAACCCTGGCACCTGGGAGGCAACACAACAACCGTGAGTCTCTCTCGTCCCCACAAAACCTCCTATCTGTCCCCCTAACTATGGAGTCCACAATGACTACTGCTGTGCTCCTCTTCCCCCTTCCCTTCTGAGCAGCAGGGACAGACTCTGTGCCAGAGCCCTGTGCCCCACTGCTTTCCCCTGGTAAGTTGTCCCCCCAACAGTATCCAAAACGGTATACCTATTGTTGAGCGGAATGACCACAGGGGATCCCTGCACTGCCTGCCGGTTCCCTTTCTGTCCCCTGACTGTAACCTATCTGCCCTTTTCTTGTACCTGAGGAGTGACTTCCTCTCAATAACCCCCTCTGCCTCCCGAATGATCTGAATTTCATCCAGCTCTAGCTCCAGTTCCCTAATGCGGTTTTTGAGGAGCTGGAGTTGGGTGCACTTCCCACAGACGTAGTCAGCAGGGATGCTAGTGGTGACCCTTACTTCCCACATTCTGCAGGAGGAACATTCAACTGCCCTCACCTCCATTCCCACTATTCTAAATTCCCAAAGAGACTGTTAAAAAATAAGGAATAAAAAATAAACGTGTTACCTTACCAATCTGGCGCACAGAATCTTTTTTTTTGGTTAGAGGAGGATGGATGGGAGACACTACCCAAGTAGTGTTTTGGGTAACGCAACCACACAAATATATGACTTCCCAGAAGTCCTTCGCTCTTCCCTTGCACCTCTCAGCAAATGGAGGCCCAACTCCCGAGGTAAGTCCCTTTTAATGCGGGAAAACTCACCCTTCCTGGCAGCCCTCGCTTCACCACTCCTTCTCTCCTCACCACTCTGGATAGGCAAATGTTTTGAAAAGTGGAGCATAAAGGAAATCCATGCTGATTATTAGATTATTTCTGTATCTATTGTATAAGGCATGAAATTATAAATTTGGATGAAAATGTACATGTTCTGGTGATTTTTATTTTGGTGTCATCAGGCAAAAGACAATGGGATGGTCACTAATAGAAATAAGGAAAGGAATAAGGAACCGTTGGTGCTGAAGACTTGTTGAGTTTATCAATATCACTTATAAATTATTTGGTCACATGGAGCCTCAGCCGAAAAACATTGTCTGAGATGTAGCCTCCGTTAATTTCTCCTGCTGCTCCACTTGCTGTTGGACTTGAGTTTTCTGTATTTCTTCCTCCTTTGTATTAATGTGTCAGATTGTTGGCCTGGAAGTGGTAGCAAGAGGTGCAGTTATGCCGCATACCACTCAAAAACTTGATACCTGATCAGCTGAGTGCTGCAGGGTGCCTCCATAGGAATCAGGCAACAGAGGTGAGGATGAGTAAGTCCTTGCAGCAGCTAAACTCTGTTGAAGGCCTGCTGTGTATGTATGGATTATGGACCAGGGTTCTTGAATCATACACCATGCCCAAAGTAGATATTAACTGTATGGAATCCCTCTTCCTTCTTGATGCTGGGATCAAGTTCCATTCTAGAATCTGAGTACAAAATTCAAGACCAACTGTCCACTGCAGTACTGAAGAGTTCTGCATTGTCACAAATATCAATTGTTAAAGGAAATGGCAATGGAAAAGGCACTATTTCCCCTTGTGAGTATTGTGTTTTAGGATATCTTTATTAACTCACTCACCAGCTCGCTACATTCATTAAGATCAGGTTCCCATTCATGCATTCATAACCCATTACTCGTTATAACACTGTTTCATTCATTATATTTTACTACCATAAGATAGATCAAATTTAAAACAACCCTTTCAAATACATTATTCCATTTTCATACGTTATCAGCCCTTGCTACAAGCAGTGTTTACATCTGAATAAGTTTAGCATACAGAACAATACCATCCCTATCAGTCTCCATGAAGCATTATAATATTAATCAGCCCCTTACCAACTGTTTCCCAGGCCTGAATAGAAGACAGAGCACCAAACATTTTCCCCAATTACTATGTACTCATTAAATGCCTTTTAACTGGGCTATTATTCCTTTAAAAAACTGTTGGAGGGGATTCAAGATGGCAGCGATCCAGTAGGTCCGCCCTGCTGAGCTCTGCACCAGAATACAGACAAAGTGGTGCACTCACCCTCCCTTTAGTACCAATTGTGGTAGAAATTGTTTGTTGTTGACCCCCAGAATTGTCCTGTGTTAGTTTAAAATAGTTAGAAAAATGACTAAATGGAAGGGACTGCAAGGATTTCAGCAAGCAGGGCATTCCCCCGTAGCAACAGACGCGTCTGCAGCCGCAGTGTAAACCTTCACGAATGCCCCGGGGACTTGCCTGTGGAGCAGGGCCTGGTCTCCGAATTCGTGAAACTCCAAAAGAAGATTGATTCAGTGATGGAGGACACCTGGATCAGGCTGGAACCTATCTTGGTCATGCTGCAGAAGCATGACCAGGATATCCAGCATCTCGGGCAGCACGTCGTGAAGGTGGAGCAACGTACCACGGCCTCCAAAACTGCGGTAGAATCCACGGCAGGTCGGGTCCAGGCCCTGGAATGGCAGGTACGGACCTTGGAAGAGCAGATCAATGACATTGAAAATCAAGGTCGTCAGAAGAACATCCGTCTGGTGGGGCTGCCGGAATAGGAGGAAGAAGGCCAGCTCGTCAGCTTCTTGGAGCAATGGCTCCCGCAGTTTCTGAAGCTGAAAGTTGAAGCAGGCTGGATGCGGCTCAAGCAGGCCCAGGCCCGGCAGGCAGGCCCAGGTCGCAGTGCGCAGGCCCGGATTGGACCAGCACCTCCGCCTGGTCCTAGTTCAACTCCAGCATTACAAGGATAAGCAAATGGTACTGGAAGCCTCTAGAGCACTGGAGAAGGATGCACAATCTCTAGTATACAAAGGATCACAAATTGTGTTTTCCAAGACTTTTCTGTGGTCATGATTTGCAAGAGGAAGGCCTTTGATGAGGTAAAAAGGCAGGTGAGGGACTTGAATATCCAGTATTCCATTTTATATCAATATTACATTTCAGCCACGGAGGGTCCATGTTTAATTTTGACTCGCCAGAAAAGGCGAGTATTTGAAAATAGACTGGCTGGCTTGAATAATATGAGCAATAATGTTTACTTTGTTTTTCTCTGTAATTTGCCTGGTTGTTGGGTTTTTTTTAATATATGTGGGGGCCCTAGTTGTTTTTTCTTTTACTCTTTCTTCTCCCTTCTCTCTCCCTATCTGTTATACTTGGTATATTTTTCTCATCATTTCCTTTTCTTTCTTCTCCCTTGGTATGGGATGGGGGTGCAGGGAGTTGGGGTGGGGGGGAGAGGCATGGTTGCGGGAGATGGGGGGCTTATTATTTCTTTTCTACCAGGATTGCCTAGGGTTAAAGTATGGATAGGACAGGATGAGTGCCCACTTTTAATTTTCTTGTTATAGATGTGTGTAACTTTTTCTGACTTTGTGTTGTCTGGAACTGGGGTATGTCTTCAGCTGGAAGGAGCCATGGAGGGGTTAGTGGGTAGTATGAGCGGCCCCTGTGGGCAAGGGGGAAAGTCTCCTATCCTTTGTGTTATATGTGGTCTGTTGTAGAAGTAGCTGTTCAAAGTTTTGATTTGGTAATTTTGGTAGTTATATTTTAAAATTTATATGAACTGTTTGCTGTTTTCACTCGGTGCGCTATGAGTAAGGTTCTTCCTCCCAGGGGGCCACAGACTGTTTTGGATGGCTATGGCTAACGGTTTGTTTAAATGGTGCACCTGGAATATTAAGGGGAATCATTTACCAATTAAGAGAAAAAAGATGCTTTCAAGCCTTAGAAAAGAGAGGGTCAGTGAAGCCTTGCTGCAAAAAACACATTTAACCGATTAGGAGCATTTGAAGTTACAGCAGGGAGGATTTGGACAGATGTTTTTCTCACCCTTTAATTCAAAAAGTAGAGGAGTTGCTATACTCATCTCGGAGAATCTCCCATTTCAACTGTTAGACCAAATTAAAGGGTTTAAGGTCGGACAATTTAAGTATTGGCAGAGGCAGTTGATAAGGGTACCCTCTCTCACCACTATTATTTACATTGGTACTTGAGCCATTGGCAGAGGCCATCCAGAGGAACCCCAATGTAATTGCCCGGAGGTAGGATCAGGCAGGCATAAGATTACCCTTTATACGGATGACTTTCTTCTCTTTTTAACTGATCCAATGACATCTGTGCCCCATTTAATACAAGTGATTAATCTATTCTGTTCCCTTACAGGTTATAAAACTAACTTTATGAAGCCATGCCTATGGGTGGCCTTACTAGAATACCCGATCTTGGGGATGGAACCTGTTTCCCTTTCAGGTGGTCACGGGGAGGGTTCTTGTAATTAGGCATATTTATCACCCCGGCCTTTGATCAATTATATAAAGCTAACTTTGTGCTGTTGCTAGAGAAAATAAGACAGGATCTTTGTCACTGGGAGGATCTTCTGATATCCTGGTTGGGTAGAATAGCTCTGGTCAAAATGAATGTTCTTCCTCGTTTATTATATTATATCCCATACAAATGCTCCCTTTTATGCTGCCGAGGCAAACACTCCGGAGGCTTTACAGTTGGCTTGGATCTTTCATCTGGCATCATAGGCAGCCTCTTATTAAGCTTGCCAAATTGCAGCTTCTGCAGCAGAGGTTTGGATTTCCCGGATTTTAAGAAATATCAGTTGAGTTCCTTACTGTCCTATGTGGCTGACAGGGCTTGCCTGGACCCATGGTCAATCTGGTTGGACATCAAGGCCTCCCAGCAAAATGCCCCCTCATCAATTGGTTGTTTGTGGACAAGACTGTTATGGACTATTGCAGAAATCTGACTGCCCTTAACACGGTTAAAGCATGGAGAATGATGTAGCAACCTTCCACTGTCACTCCCAGAGTAGGAATATTAGGATTCTGGCCGGGGTCGATTGTCTCTGGCTTTAACCTTTGGGAGTGTAGAGGAATCTCCTGTTTGGGAGATTTATTTGATGGGGTGGTCATGATGTCTTTCGAGCAACTGAGCCAGAAATATGAGCTATTAGGAGGGACCTCTTTTGTACTTTCAGGTTAGGGACTTTGTACAGAAAAAGACGACATTGATGGTTAGTCCCTATAAGTCATAGAGATGTACAGCATGGAAACAGACCCTTCAGTCCAACACGTCCATGCCGACCAGATATCCCAAACTGGTCCCACCTGCCAGCAGCCGGCCCATATCCCTCCAAATTCTTCCTATTCATGTACCCATCCAAATGCCTTTTAAATGTTGCAATTGTACCAGCCTCCACCACTACCTCTAGCAGCTCATTCCATACACGTGCCACCCTCTGTGTGAAAAAGTTGCCCCTTAGGTCTCTTTTATATCTTTCCCCTCTCACCCTAAACCTATGCCCTCTAGTTCTGGACTCCCTGACCCCAGGGAATAGACTTTGTCGATTTACCCTTCCATGCCCCTCATAATTTTGTAAACCTCTATAAGGTCACCCCTCAGCCTCCAACGCTCCAGGGAAAACAACGCCAGCCTGTTCAGCCTCTCCCTATAGCTCAAATCCTCCAACCCTGGCAACATCCTTGTAAATCTTTTCTGAACCCTTTCAAGTTTCACAGCTTTCCGATAGGAAGGAGACCAGAATTGCACGCAATATTCCAACAGTGGCCTAACTAAGGCCCTGTAAAACCGCAACATGACCTCCCCACTCCTGTACTCAAT
>NC_057721.1:7950485-8006811 GCF_004010195.1 Chiloscyllium plagiosum
CTGCTAAGATTTGCTTTTCCAAAATGCAGCACCTTGCATTTATCTGAATTAAACTCCATCTGCAACTTCTCAGCCCATTGGCCCATCTGATCAATGTCCTGCTGTAACCTAAGGTAACCTTCTACGCTGTCCACTACACCTCCAATTTTGGTGTCATCTGCAAACTTACTGACTATACCTCTTATGCTCACATCCAAATCATTTATATAAATGACAAAACATAGAGGACCCAGCACAGATCCTTGTGGCACTCCACTGGTCGCAGTACTCCAGTCTGAAAAACAACCCTCCACCACCACCCTCTGTCTTCTACCTTTGAGCCAGTTCTGTATCCAAATGGCTAGTTCTCCCTGTATTCCGTGAGATCTAACCATGCTAACCAGTCTCCCATGGGGAAGCTTGTCAAACATCTTGCTGACGTTCATATAGATCACATCTACCTCTCTGCCCTCATCAATCCTCTTTGTTACTTATTTAATTCAAGTTTGTGAGACATGATTTCCCACGCACAAAGCCATGTTGACTATCCCTAATCAATCCTTGTCTTTCAAAATACATGTACATCGTGGCTCTCGGGATTCCCTCCAACAATTTGCCCACCACCGACGTCAGGCTCACTGGTCTATAGTCCCTGGCTTGTCCTTACCACCCTTAAACAGTGGCACCACGTTTGCCAACCTCCAGTCTTCTGACACCTCACCTGTGGCTATCAATGATACAAATACCTCAGCAAGAGGCCCAGCAATCACTTCTCTAGCTTCCCACAGCATTCTAGGGTACGCCTGATTAGGTCCTGGGGATTTATCCACCTTTATGCGTTTCAAGACATCCAGCACTTTCTCCTCTGCAATATGGACATTTTTCAAGGTGTCACCATCTATTTCCCTACACTGTATATCTTCCATATCCTTTTCCACAGTAAATACTGATGCAAAATATTTGTTTAGTATCTCCCCCATTTTCTGCGGCTTCACACAAAGGCCGCCTTGCTGATTTTTGAGGGGCCATGTTCTCTCTCTAGTTACCCTTTTGTCCTTCATGTATTTTTAAAAACCCTTTGGATTCTCCTTAACTTCATGTATTTTTAAAAACCCTTTGGATTCTCCTTAATTGTTTTTGCCAAAGCTATCTCATGTCCCCTTTTTGCCCTCCTGATTTCCCTCTTAAGTATACTCCTACTGCCTTTATACTCTTCTAAGGATTCGCTTGATCTATACTGTCTACACCTGACATATACTTCCTTCTTTTTCTTAACCAAACTCTCAATTTCTTTAGTCATCCAGCATTCCCTATACCTACCAGCCTTTCCTTTCATCCTAACAGGAATATACTTTCTCTGGATTCCTGTTATCTCATTTCTGAAGGCTTCCCATTTTCCAGCCGTCCCTTTACCCGCCAACATCTGCCCCCAATCAGCTTTTGAATGTTCTTGCCTAATACCGTCAAAATTGGCCTTTCTCCAATTTAGAACTTCACCACCTTTTAGATCTGGTCTATTCTTTTCCATCACTATTTTAAATCTAATAGAATTATATGGAGAGGAGAGTGTTCCGGTCTGCGGGCGCTCTCTTGGTCAGTACCCTCTATCACTTGTTAGGAGGTAATGTCTTGAAGGACATTTGAGTGGCTCTGCGGAATCTGGACTCAAGAATTGGGGGTGAAAGTCTCGTCAGAGGCATGGGAGGATATTTGGGAGAATGTATGGAAGATTCCGATTTGTAATAGGACACAGGCTATTCAATTGAAGGTGCTCTACAGGTCTCATTTGCCAATGGAGCGGCTTGTGGAATTTAAGACAAAAGCGTCCCCAATGTGCCCAAATGTAAAAAAGATGTTGGCACTCTTATTTATTGCTTGTGGTCATGCCACAAATTTCGTAGGTATTGGGGTGCCATAACAAATGTTTTGGAAAGGGTCTTGGGAACTGAGGTCAAGATGGATCTTGCGTCTGCCAAATCTCCCGTCTTTGGATGCGGATGGGAAGAAACTGTTTGATATTCTTTCATTCTGAGTGAGGAAGAACATTCTAATGAGTTGGGTGTCGGAGAATCCCCTGGGACTCTCGGGGTGGCGTAGATTAGTTACGGAGCACATTCCCCTGGACTTTCTTATGAGTATGGTGCACCAGAAAGCAGAACTGTTTTGTAGAACGTGGCGGCCCTTTCTGTATTATATAGACGCAGACTTGTCGGCTATATTGGTCAGGACCTTTGTGTAGTCATGGAAGCTATGTCTGGCAGTTCAGGGGCCTCTGAGAGGAAGAATTCTGAACAAATACAGGTACGCCTACTGATGCTCCTGGTGGTGGGGAACTTTGGCGGGAGTGCGGTAACAACTGAATGTAATTTAATTTACCTTGGTTCAACTTGGCTTAATTTAGTTTGTTTTAGTTATTTATTGAATTGTAGTTTTCGTAGGTTTTTTCATCTCTTGTCAGTGGTTTGTAGAGTAGACTAGAAGTTTGTTTACTGTTATTGTCGTTATACAATAAGGTTGTTATATTGTTTTGTAGTGATTTTGTAATTTTGTCAAAAAATTTCCAAAATATAGAAACTAACTATTAAAACAGCACTTAAGTGAAATCGCACGACTAAATGAAACTCAAACTGGCAAATAGTAAATAAATCTCTCGACCCAGCTGCAGTAATCAGTTTAATAACCTTTATTCTTTTATTAAGTGCAGATACAATTTCTAACTAGCTTAGTGCACATAGGCCTAGTAGTTTTACTAACATTTACTAATTTAAAAGACAAAAGGATTAACACCTCTTAATTATGCAAGCGGACCGGACAAACACTCTTAATCCCATCAGCAGTAGCAGCCAGCATTTAGCACGTTTTAACCCATCTTCTGTTTCCCAGGACAGAAGCCCTTCAAACTTTTGTGTACTATAGATAAAACAATGTAACGCCATAGTAGTAGAATTTTAATATATGTAAGAACTGTGCATAAATGGGCTCTTGTAAGAACTGTATTTCAGGATTCTATTGCAGCCTCGAACTTGTACTGTGAATGCTGAATAAAAGAGGCTTTTTTTTGCCACTCACTGATTCCAGTCATTATTTGAACACAATCCCATACCCTCTTGGATGACTGTTAGATTTTGTGTCACCATTTTGAAAAAGAGCAGGAGAGTTATCATGGCAGATATTGAACTCTCCATAAACTTGACAAAAACAAATTAACTCAGCGTTATCATATTGTTTAAGGAGATTTACTGTATGCAAACTGGTATCAAGTTCCTTCCATTGCAGCAGTGGCTACATTTAAAATTAGTTATTGTATGTAAAGTATTTAGCCATCCAGTTGTTATGAAAGATGCTGTATAAGAGAAAGTGAAAATTGGTAAATTCATATGAGGTCTGTGCAAAATAATCATTCATTCATTCATTGACACTCTGAACAATGTACCCTTCAATCTGCAAACCCTCATGCTTACTCAGTCAAGAAGGAATGAGATGAATCTGCTTTTATGGATGGAGAGTTTCAGTGACACATCCATAGTGAGTTGCAAACTGAAATGTTGCTTGTACAACAAGCTGCAGGTGGCTGACACACACCTCAAGAATCATAGGCACTTGGTAACTGCAATTTTCATTTTGCCCTGCATTGAGTTTGTAGTTGTGGTTGCAGCAGCTGGCACATTTTAATTTTGGCTTCTTTTTTAAAAGCCAGATCATCTCCTGGATTGGTCCTCTTTGATGTAGAATAATGTACAGCGGAAACTCGATTATCCGATGGGTGGGCACTACTTCATTCAGATGATCAATTATTCAGAAAATCGATTAAATGCCTTTCTTCTGGGGCTTGGAGTTTTAAAGTCTGCTCCCTATTCAGGAGCCTGCAGCAGTGCACAGCACGCGAAACCCCATCCCCAACACTGCCCCCCAACCTGGTCCAACACCACCCCCGCCCCCAGCACAAAGCACGCGAGCACCACCCCGCCCTCTAGCACAATGTGCTTAAGCCCCCGCCCTCAACACAGCCCTCCACTGCTGCCCCAGCCCCCATTCATCCTCGGCCTCTCTCCGGGGCACCCGGACTACACACCAACAACAAGACTGCTGCTGTCTTTGGGGGGGTAAGTCTCCAAATAGTGCACAGGCACACACGCACAGCCACAGCCACACACGCAACCTTTTACTGCAAATGTTTGTCAGGTTCCATGTTTGCCCGGTACAGGACAATGTTGGAGAAATTATTCTTGGGAAGCCTGGGGAGAGTGGGTGGAGAGGTTAGGGTACACCCCTCTGTATAACTCCAGGGAAAGTGTGGAGAGAGAGAGAGAGGGCGGGAGGTCAGCCATTTGGAGACGGTGCCTGTTTAATCACAGTAAACAAAAGACGCGATCGCTGCTGGAAACACGTCTTTGATGTAATGTTTCTATCGGGACCTTGAGATCTCCTTCAGGTAATCCGATTTTCGGATAAATGGTATTCGGATAATTGAAGTTTCCCTGTAGTTCCCAAAAGACCCTCTGTGGACATGGCTTCCTGCTTCAGAGGTCATCGCCATAATTCCATAGCACGTTAGACAATAGGTGCAGGAGTAGGCCATTCTGCCCTTTGAGCCTGCACCACCATTCAATATGATCATGGCTGATCATCCTTAATCAGTATCCTGTTCTTGCCTTATCTCCATAACCCTTGATTCCACTATCCTCGAGAGCTCTATCCAACTCTTTCTTAAATGAATCCAGAGACTGGGCCTCCACTACCCTCTGAGACAGAGTATTCCACACAGCCACCACTCTCTGGGTGAAGAAGTTTCTCCTCTGTCCTAAATGGTCTACCCCGTATTTTTAGCATCTAAACCTGACCTGCCCTGCCTTGCTTTCCTGGTCTCTGTGGAAGCAGTTTTTTCCAGCAGAAGTTTGTAAGTGAATAGAACAGTATTTCAACATCAAACCACTCTGTGGAAACTGTTCAAACTTGTAATCAATTATAGAAAGCCTCCGTAAACAGCTACAATCGTACCAGCAGCCAGAAGAAGTAAGTTAGCAACAAATCTGAAGTAGGCCATGATTCCTTCAACTACTATTGATGGTGGATTCTTCATTTGATATAACATAGTTGTCTGTGGTGCATACTAGTTTGTACGATGACCTGATTGCTCTATATGCTGTCAAGGTTTATTCTCAATCAACCAAGCTTGCCTGTCTTCTAGTAATCTAATTATTTAGACGGCACCTTTGTTTTTGTTTAACTAACCTAATTGATTTTACTATGATTAATGTTCCCTAAATGTTCTGTAATGACACTTGATCCACTTCATTTCCTCGAGCCAGATACAGCCATACACATTGGGTCAGAAACAGCTGATCAAGAAAATTGTGCTAAACAGGCTTCAGAGGTTCACTGTGGCTTTTCCAGCCTCTATTAGGATTGCAAAGTTTTTATTGTCACTACTGTATAGATTTGGCACCTCCTGTAACATTCAATTTGTTCATATATCTTTCCTACTAGTTTGTGAACTCTGGAATACGCCCAGAGGTGTAATGGCAAAATATAAATTTTTTTTAAATTGTTTTGAGATAATAGAGGAGATGAATTGCCTAAACAGTGTTACAGTGTTGATAGGAGAAAGTGAGGACTGCAGATGCTGGAGATCAGAGCTGAAAATGTGTTGCTGGAAAAGCGCAGCAGGTCAGGCAGCATCCAAGGAGCAGGAGAATCGATGTTTCGGGCATGAGCCCTTCTTCAACGATTCCTGAAGAAGGGCTCATGCCCGAAACGCCGATTCTCCTGCTCCTTGGATGCTGCCCGACCTGCTCCACTCTTAGTGTTGATAGTAGAGAATGGCAAGATTACTTTGTTTAAACCTTCTTCACGGAAGAAGAACATTTGATGTTAAAACTTTAGTCTCTTTGGATATTTGTTAGTCAAGCAGAGAAACTTAGTCATGAGTATCTAAAAGTTTTCTAACAGATTTATGAGATTAGCCAGGCTTAGATGTGTTTCATTGAGAATATTAAACAAAATGGTTAAGAAAATTGGGATATCTTTCTTGTAATCTTGCAAAGGCTTCTTTTCTTGAGAAGGTTAATGCCAGCAGTTCAAAAGATTACGCCATAAATTAGAAAGGCGAACATTGAATCGATTTATATGTCAATGAATTTAATGTCCAATTGAAAGTTGCTAGAGCCCAGTATACTCAGAAAAGTAAACAAACACTGAACATTTGAGGACAATTCATTAAAGTCACTGTGTATTGTGAAAGGGAATTAATGCCAAAATACATACTTGTTTCTGAAGACATGGATTTGATTAAACTAATAGCTTTTCCTTTATGCTCCTTCCTTGTATTTCTGACTAATCTGATCCATTTCACAGGGGAAAGGGAAGAATGAATTTTCCCAATGTTATTTTGGACCACAGAAACAATTCAAAGTTGTTAAGCTGTCACCAGCCACTGGATACAGATTTAAGTTAGCAGCTATAAATGAACTTGGGATGAGGTGAGTGCATTTCAAAAGATAGACATGATTTTCATAACACTGATTACAGACTATTAATAGTTTAAGTACTGGTCCAAACCTGGCCTGAATAGTAATGTGCTAATAAGACTATTCAAAAATCAATCATTTGGATGATTAATCAGAACTGAATATACAGAGTAGAATAGATGCTTGGAGATAGTCTGTGTTAGGACTGGAAAATTGTAAATAAGTGAAATCTAAGGGGATGTGAACAATTAACAGCAATTAGCTCAATAAGAAAGTAAACTTCTTGTTATCTTCAGATGCAGATAGGAGAGGGCCAAAAACTGATGTGCAGAAATGAAGACAAATGGAACATTACATTTTCTTAAACCACATCCCCCCACCCCTTCTCTTTCCCACATTTGATTAAAAAAGAAGACCCGTACTTGTATTGATCTTCTCCCAAAGTGAGGTGTGTGCATCTTGGCTGTAGATGTAGTTGAAGGATATTTGCTGGCGACTGCTGAAAAATTCCTAACTGGCATTCCATGCATTGATCCTTCTCATTCTGTAAACAGATCAAAAGATATTCCCACTGGAACTAATTCCAGGTTGTGGTATATGGTATAGAATCTGCAAAACAATTGCCATGAAGAGCCAGAAGAATCCTTGAGGCAGCTGCACATTTTTTTAAAAAGTGTGTTGTGGGATCAGCAAGATTTTATGACTAGTTCTGTAAATTTGCCTTTGTATGCAAGTTAGGATCTAGCAACTCTTTGAAATTCCTTATCCATAGCTGCATGTTGGTTCAGTGGTTAGCACTGCTGCCTCACTACGCCACTGACCCAGGTTCAATTCCACCCTTGGACACCTGTCTGTGTGGAGTGTGCACGTTATCCCTGTGACAACACTGTAGGGGTTCTATGACTCTATAAGTTTAATTATGATCTATGGAATTGGGAATCAGGGTCAAGAGCTAACATGAACTTTTCCTCTTTTTCTGTTTTACCTAGGCTGGTGTCCATTTATATACCCAACAGATAAAAATTAGTCTGAAGTTGTGCTACAAGGTCGTCATCATTCATGATCTGGATGAAATTGATTAATCCATGTTCTAAATTTGTTATATGTAGATTAATCAAAACATTGTGCGTTAACTACCCTTATTGTTTCTTATGTATTGTATCAGAGTGAAATCTGATTTACAATTTTACATAATTCAAGCAAAGCAAGCAGTCCAACATTTACATGTCTGGCCTTTATGACCAGAGTTGTGAAACCTGAAAGGGTTCAGAAAAGATTTACAAGCATGTTGCCAGGGTTAGAGGATTTGAGGTATAGGGAGAGGTTGAATAGGCTAGAGCTGTTTTCCCTGGAACATTGGAGGCTGAGGGGTGACCTTATAGAGGTTTATAAAATCATGAGGGGCATGGATAGGATAAATAAGCAAAGACTTTTCCCTGGGGTGGGGGAGTCCAGAACGCGAGGGCATAGGTTTAGGGTGAGAGGGGAAAGATATAAAGAGACCGAAGGAGCAACATTTTCACGTATGAGCTGCCAGAGGAAGTGGTAGAAGCTGGTACAATTGCAACATTTAAAAGGCATCTGGATGGGTATATGAATAGGAAGGGTTTGGAGGGATTTGGGCCATATGCTGTCATGTGGGACTAGACTGGGTTGGGATATCTGGTCGGCATGGGCGAGTTGGACTGATGGGTGGGTCTGTTTCCATGCTGTACATCTCTGTGACTCAATATAGCCTGTTCCAAGGCCACCTGCTACTTGCGTTTGGAAGACGCATGTATCACTTCCAAATGAGGAGAATAAAAATTCCTTGATCTTTCAATAGCATGTTTTTTTCTTACACCACCAGCGCATTCAGTAAATGTCGCCAGCAGTATTATAGATTGTGAGAAAGCATAGTATAAATGTAAAAGCAAAATTATTCTTTTACATTCTGGCTCTATCCCTTTTAAAATATATTTCTCCTGACAATTTTGTGTCTATCACTTGTGCGCAAACGCATCTCAAAGCAAGGATCATGTAAGTTGATGTGATTGGATATTTTGAAAATGCCTTTTTAAGTAAGGACAGATGAGGTCAGTGGTCAGTTTACTTATTGATTACCGGACAGGATTTATATCAGGGAGCAATGTCGTTAATAATGTCTTCATGGTTCAACACTTGCTCCATTCTAACACGCTTAAAACAATTACATGAGGTAAGAAATTTAAAAATGGGTGATTTTTTAAGGTCAGAGTTTTAAGAGATTTTTCTTAGTCTGATGGTTATGCAATTTTGGAACATTATGCTCCAGAAGGTAGTGGGGACAGATTCATTAAATATTTTTAGTTAGACAAGTGGACATGATCTATATGGACATCAGTATGGTGTTCGACAAGGTTTCTCATGGTAAACTAATTAGCAAGGTTAGATCACATGGAATACAAGGAGATCTAGCCATTTGGATACAGAATTGGCTCCAGGGTAGAATAAAGGGTGGTGGTGGAACGTTGCTTTTCAGTCTGGAGGCCTTTAACCAGCGATGTGCCACAAGGATCGGTGCTGGGTCAATTGCTTTTTATCATTTATATAAATGCTACGGATGTGAATATAAAAGGTACGGTAAATTTGAGGTGTAGTGAATAGCGAAGAGTACAGTGGGACCTTGATTAGATGGGTCAGTGTGCCAAGGAGTGGCAGATGAAGTTTCATTTAGATAGATATGAGGTGCTGCATTTTGGAAAGGCAGATCAGGGCAGGACTTACGTACTTAACAGTAAGGTCCTGGAGAGTGTTGTTGAATAACGAGACCTCTGAGTGCAGGTTCATAGTTCCTTGCAAGTAGAGGAGCTGGAAGACTGGATAGTGAAGAAGGCGTTTGTTATGCTTGCCTTTATTGGTCAGTGCATTGAGTCCAGGAGTTTGGAGGTAATGTTGCGGCTGTACAGGACATTGGTTAGGCCACTTTTGGAATATTGTGTGCAATTCTGGTATCCATGCTATAAAAAGAATATTGTGAAACTTGAAAGGACTCAGAAAAGATTTGCAAGAATGTTGCCAGGGTTGGAGGGTTTAAGCTACAGGGAGAGTCTAAATAGGCTGGGGATATTTTCTCTGGAGGACTAGAGGCTGAGGGGTGACCTTGTAGAGGTTTAGATTAGATTACTTACAGTGTGGAAACAGGCCCTTCGGCCCAACAAGTCCACACTGACCCGCCGAAGCGCTCCCACCCAGACCCATTTGCCTATGTTTTATCCCTACACCTGACACTATGGGCAATTTAGCATGGCCAATTCACCTAACCTGCACATGTTTGGACTGTGGAAGGAAACCAGAGCACCCGGAGGAAACTCACGCAGACACTGGGAGAATGTGCAAACTCCACACAGTCAGTTGCCTGAGGTGGGAATTGAACCCGGGTCTCTGGCGCTGTGAGGCAGCAGTGCTAACCACTGTGCCACCGTTTATAAGATCATAAGGGGCAGGAATAGGGCGAATAACCAAGGTCTCTTCCCTGGGCTGGCTGAGTCCAGAACTAGAGGGCGTAGGTTTAAGGTGAGAGTGGAAAGATTTAAAAAGGATGTAAGGGGCAACTTCTCCACGCAGAAGGTAGTGCATGTATGGAATGAGCTGCCAGAGGAAATGGTGGAGGTTGGTACAATTACAACATTTTAAAAACATCTAGATGAATAGGAAAGGTTTTGGAGGGACAAAGGCCAAATGCTGGCAAATGGAACTAGATTAATTTAGAATATTTGGTCAACATGGAGTTGGACCGTAGGGTCTGTGTCCATGCTGTACAGCTCTTTGATTCCATGTATGGAATCTTGTTACAGGGAAATCAATAGTTATCGATCAGGGGTGGATAGGAATGTGGGATCTGAAACTCAAACAGATCAGTCATGACCTTATTGAAGGTGGGATTATCTTTAAGGGCGGCACGGTGGCACAGTGGTTACATTACATTACATTACAGTGTGGAAACAGGCCCTTCGGCCCAACAAGTCCACACCGACCCGCCGAAGCGAAACCCACCCATACCCCTACATTTACCCCTTACCTAACACTACGGGCAATTTAGCATGGCCAATTCACCTGACCCTGCACATCTTTGGATTGTGGGAGGAAACCGGAGCACCCGGAGGAAACCCACGCAGACACGGGGAGAACATGCAAACTCCACACAGTCAGTCGCCTGAGGCGGGAATTGAACCCGGGTCTCAGGCGCTGTGAGGCAGCAGTGCTAACCACTGTGCCACCGTGACAGCGCAAGAGACCCGGGTTCAATTCCTGCCTCAGGCAACTGACTGTGGAGTTTGCACATTCTCCTGGTGTCTGCATGAGTTTCCTCCGGTGCTCCGGTTTCCTCCCACAGTCCAAAAATGTGCAGGTTAGATGAATTGGCCATGCTAAATTGCCCATAGTGTCAGGTTTAGAGATAAACATAGGCGAATGGGTCTGGGTGGGAGCGCTTCAGCGGGTCGGTGTGGACTTGTTCGGCCGAAGAGCCTGTTTCCACATTGTAAGTAATCTAATGTAATCTAATCTAAATGATTATGTCTGTTACTCTTTTGTATGTTTGTATGAAATGCTTTTAACTCGGCCAGAAATTTAGAGAGACATCAAATGCCAAATAGTTATGATGTGTACTGTTAAAAATGTAATACTTTCCCCAACAGTGATTTCAGTGAAGAGGTGCTTTTCTACACAACTGGCAGTGTCCCTCCAACACCAACAAGTCCTCAGCTTGTTAAAGCAGGTGTCACATGGCTGTCATTATATTGGAACAAGCCTTTGGGAACCTTATCTGATGAAGGCATCAGTTATATTTTGGAAATGGAAGATGAAACATCAGTAAGTTGATTATTTATCATCGGACACTTCTGGAGAAATTCAGGTCTGGCAAAATTTGTGAAGAGAGAAACAGGGTTAATGGTTTGAGTCCAATATGACTATATCTGACTTGAAATGTGAACTCTGTCCCTGTCTCCGTGGACACTGACAGACTTGCTGAGTTTCTCCAGCACTTGGTGATAGTTTCAGATATTCGACATCTGCGGACTTGCTTTTACTTGATTACTTATCATACCTGAATGATGACATTTGAATAAGAGATCGAAGGTGGCTTGGTGAGGTGTTCTTTTACCAATTGGGACTCGCTTCAAACTTAAACCTAAATAGAATAAAGATTCCTCCCCTCTGGCATGGAAGCTTAACTATTCAAATATATAGTGATTAGAACAGAAATTTCCTAGTGAGAAGGAGAAAAAAAATCTCTCTGCAACCTTTTTAAACTTTGGAGCCAGTACTCCACTTATGATGTAAAGACCAGTTGTGTCATATGTAAGTGGTTACCTCTGAAGTTATTTGTTGTCTGGGCCTCTGCTTTATTCTAGCCACTGAGGGCTGAGATCTCAGCTTGTCTGTTCCCATAAGCAATTGTAACTTCTGTGCTTTGAGTACTGCCAGCAAAGTAAAGAGAACAAATTAGATTGACAAGAACTGGATTGTATTCTGTTGTAGAACTAATCCATTTGGAACAAATTCTGCCAAAGTAAATGGAAGCTGAGCAATGTCTCTTGGGATAACTTGAGGATGACACTGGGTGATAAAAATGTTCTTAATTACCATTTGTTTCACCTTGAGCAAAAAATTCATCTAAGTCCTCCCACATCAACCCAGAGAACAATCCCACTTGGGTTAGAGAATAACAATGTGTTCATTTTGGATGTTATCATATTGTACCAACAAATAACTGGTAGTTCATGAACTGTTTTCTAATCCTGAGTATTTGTCTCTTGTATCAGAAGCACACTTCGATCAAAACGTTCAAACTCAAAATAGGACATAGTCTTTTAGAGTAGAGATTTGACAATGCTTAATGAACTAGCTTTTGTTTCTCACAAATTTTCATGACTATCTAAAATTTTTCCTTTAGGGATATGGATTTAAACCAAAATATGATGGTGAGGATCTTGCATGTACAATTAAAAACCTTAGAAGAAAAAGCACGTATAAATTCAGGGTAAGTATGTTGGAAAGATTTATGTTCTTAGTTGATTTGTAGAGAATTAATAACTTCTGCTCCTGCTTATAGCAACTCCTACCAGGAGATTTGTTGTCAATGTACATTGTTCTTCTGTTTTGCAATATTCCCTCACATCCTAAATGATGGATATAACTGAAAATCATAATCATTAAGCAATGTACATTTATAATGAAATATTAAATGATGATGTTGAATGCAGGATATTCTTGTTGACTATTTATAACAGAAACAACTGAACTCAGTTTTTTTGCTGAGCAAATTGAATAAGGCAGATACTATTTATAAAATTTATATTAGGCAATGTTTGAGCAGCTGTGTTAGAGCATCCAGTCTTATGGAGATGTCAATACATTTGACATATTAGTAGGCTTCATAACATATCACCTTCAACTGCCATCAGAAATATAGCCAGCATTTACCATAATAAGGAACAAGTTACAAGTCTAGCTTCTTGACATCACTGTGAAGCTGTTTTTGCTTAGCGACATTGCTTACTGATGAACATAAATGCCTGATTCTATAAAGTAGAGGAAATTGAAAAAGGAAAATACCAGTTGGTGAAAACATATTTGGTGGCCTATAAACAACTTTTACCAGTGTTTGCTGACCTTTGCTGTTTCTTAGCTCCACTGTCTTCCTTTGATTTTCCGATGTGAGATCCCTCTCGCTGTATCTATTGCATCCTTTATTGAAGGTGCTGACGCGTCATTTTCTTTTTGCTTATCACCCTTAATGGTGAACACCCTTGAGCATTCAATTCCCATCCATGGTCACCCTGCAGTTTACACCTGTCATGTCAAATGATCATATTTGATTACTTCCTTTTGTGTCATTAATTCTTCTATCTTATTGAAAATCTTGCATCCATCCAGGCAGACTGCTTTTAATTCTGTTGTCGTCTTATTTTTGCAACTTCTGGTCTTATCAAGCTAACAATAAGGGAACTGATATTTTGCCTTGTTCTGTCTCTTTAATATGTTGCAACTTGCCTCAGTTGATCCAGCACTGCCACTATTTAGTATTATTTGGTTTTTGAAGCACTGTATAGTGCAGGTTTGGAGACATTGGGAGATTTTGCTAGCTACTTTGCACACCAGATCACCAACTACTGCTTGGAGAAGGTGTCAGTTGCATTTCTTGAGGGGTTAATGGGAAGTAGCAATGGGAAAAATGGAAATTCTGTGCAAATTGGACCTGCCTGGTAACAGATTTAAAAACAGCAATGCCATTGATTCTCCTCAGCCTTGGATTATAGATGTGTCAGGGTGAGACTGCTTAAAATATATGGACTCTTAACACAAGAATGTGGGAAATTTTGGGTAATAATTTTAAAAGATGCTTCGAGGAAGGATTAAATTCATACTTCACCATACAGGTGACTTATTGTGTAGAAATAAAAACCAGTGCTGGCTCATTGTGCCTTTTCTGGAGACTGAAAATCCAAGAGAAAATTTACTTTAGTATTTCTAAAGCTATCCTAAAACAGAAGAATATAACATAAGTAAAAACATTCTCAAATGAAATGCCCCCTAATGTAACTGGTTAAATGCCAGGCTTTGTCCCTTTGGTCATTTGATGTAATGTTGTATGTTATAGGTAATTGCTTACAATTCAGAAGGGAAGAGCAACCCTGGTGAAGTCATGGAGTTTACCACCTATCCAGACAAACCTGGATCACCATCTAAACCTTCGGTGAAGGGGAAAATTCATGCTCACAATTTTAAAATTATCTGGGGTATGATGCTTACTCAGATTAACTATACATAGTAACTGATTCGATCAGATACAGTGGAACCTTGAATATCCACCAAAAGAGAATGGGCCTTTTTGGCTATAATTAAATCTCCATATCAACCAACCTAATTTACCTTTTATGTTTATGTGATGTTGCAGAAATTTGAATTGCTTCATTAAGTTGTTGTAAAGTCGGTTGGGTTATCAAATAAGTTGTTGTTCTAAATTCTGTTGTCTTTTGTTCGTTTTTCATCCATAGTATTTAAATTATGTTTTGTTTAAAGCTGAGTGATTTGATCAGCTGCATCACTCCTGGAGTATCCACTCTACATCTGTCTTAAAAAAAAAAGTTAGGGTCTGGGCTACCTTCTTAAAATGTTTTGAGGGGGTCTGGCCTGGTCTGTAACAGATTACCAAGTTCTTCAGAATCTCCAGGGGTTGCAGGACAGCCTGAGCAGAGTGGAAAACTGGACCTGGTGTACTGGGCCCTCCTGGTAAACCAGGCCTTCCTGGTCAGAAAGGTATGCGGGGTGATGTTGGATTCACAGGAAAGCCGGGCCTTCCTGGAATTAATGGAAGACCAGGACCAATTGGACCAATGGGTCCTGAAAGTCACGTGGGCTCTCGTGGCATGCTTGGTCTAGAAGGTCCACCAGATCTGCAAAAATTGGAATTCCAGGGCATCTTGGTGAGATTGGACCCACTGAAGAACCTGGTATTCCAGGAAAACCTGTGACCCTGAACCAAATGGAGCACCAGGCACACCTGTACCTTCAGGTCCACAGGGTCCATCTGGTATACCAGGGGCAGATGTAATGTGGATATTCCAGCAGTGCTGCAGCTGGTCAAACCACTCAGCTTTAAACAAAACCGAATTTATTTAAACACTCTGAATGAAAAACTAACAAAAGAAAACAGAATTTAAAATACCAACTTATTTATAACCCAGCTGACTCTATTGCAACTTAATGAAGCTGTTCCAATTCCTGCAACATCCCATAAACACACCCCTTGGCAAAAGGTAAATTCACATACAAGTTCTTACAGGCAGTAGAAGTTTCAGAGAGAAAGTTCAGGCAAGAAACATCTGTTGGAAGATGGAACCTGTTCACTGTAGCTGCTTCTGTAGATCCGCAGCAGTTTTTGACTGCCTGCTAAAACAAACCAAACTAGAAAAAGAAATCCTGAACTGGGAGAACTGACCAGTCCCCTGCCATTGTTCTATTTAACCATTTTCAGGCAAATCGATACCTCTGCCTTGACAAACCCACTTGAAAAAAGTCACGGATAACATAACCTTGTTAAAGGGGCAGCAGCGTCACACGTTACACTAGCTTAGAACTTCATACTGGCCTTCCCAAGGCCTGAATGGTCTGGTCAGATTACTCTACTGACACTGTCTGCAATTTCTCAAATGAGAACTGATCGCATGTAGTACACGGAGTAGCACCATCATTAATCAACATGAAATCATCCCAGAGAGCTGTAGTCTTTAAAATTAAAATAGAGCTTGCCTATTTAAAGTGTTGCTGAATAGAGAATGTTTTCGAAATGTAATGCCAGGTATTTAAGTAATGAATTGCTACAAGAGCTGACAGGATTGTTCCAATTGTTCTTCCCTGTAGGATTGTGTAATAGAAGATGCACATTTAGTAGGCTTTGAGTCACTGACAAGTTCCAAAAGTTGAAGTTGCTCGAAATGCATGGGGAGATTGAGTATGGAAAATTATTGACAAATTAACTTTTCCAGATGCAATTGGTCTTTCTGATAGGTGTGGACCAGTGCAGATGAAGCATTGCTTAATGGGGAGTGACAGCCCAGTGGTATTATAGCTGGACTGTTCATTCAGAGACACAGGTAATGTTCTGGGGATCCAGGTTCAAATTCCACCACGGCAGATGGAATTCAATAAAAATCTAGAATTGAGAGTCTAATTATGATCCAGTAGTCCATTGTCTACTGTCATAAAAATCTTCCTGGTTCACTAATGTCCTTTAGGAAGACAACCTGCCTCCTTGTCTGGTCTTATATGTGACTCCAGACCCACAGCAATGAGATTAACTCTTAACTACCCTCTGGGCAATTAGGGATGGACAGTAAATGCTGGTCCATCCAGCGATGCCCTCATCCTGTAAATGAATATTTAGGGAAAAAAATGAACAGAAATGTTGTTAACCACTGCTCATTGAATTCAACCAGTAATGTCACTGACACTTTTTTCTTGAAAGATCTCCAGTTGGTATCACTCTTCTGTTCCTTTCCCATAGCCCTGTAAAAATTTCAGTGTTTTCATATTTATTCTACTCCCTTTTGAAAGGGAGTTTAGGGTGAGGTGATGACCTAATGGTAGTATTACTGGACTGTTAATTTTGGGGACCCGGGTTCAAATCCTGCCATGGCAAATGGTGGAATTTGAATTAAATTTTAAAAATTAAAATCATTGAATCAAGAGCCTAATTAAGACCTCAAATCCAGTGACAATTGTTGAAAAAGCACATCTGTTTCACTAAGGTCCTTTAGGGAATGAAACAGCCATCCTGTACCTGACCTATGTGTGACTGCAAACCCACAGCCATGTGGTTAACTTTTAACTGCACTCTGCCACTTAGGGATCAGTAATACATGCTGGCCTAGCCAGAGACATCTTCATGCTGTGAATGAATTTCTAAAAATATATCAAATCTGCTTCCGCTACTCTTTCAGACAGTACGTTTTCCATCATCACAGATAATTGAGGTTCCACTGTATATGAACTCAACTACAAAAGATGTAAAATACACTCAGCGCTATCAAATTCTTTTAACAAACCCAGTTTTCTAAGTTTGTGTGCTTAAAAAAATTAGGTATCTGATCTTGTCATCATTAGTTCACTTCTTCTCTTTCCAGATCCACCTAAGGACAATGGAGGATCAGCAGTTACAAAGTATGTGGTTGAGATGTCAGTCGGTGTTAATGGTAAGACATTGTCAAATACAGCAAAGGTTTTCTTTGAACTTGTGTTTCGGCATATGTGTTTGATTTGGTTCAAATATCAAGCGCCTCAGGAATACTTGTTAATGGTGATGCAGATGCATTGTCTATGAAGAGGGGGAGATGGTGACACATTGTGATGGATCTGTGTGTCTGTATATATCTGAATATATACATCTGTCTCAGAAAGGAACTGTACTGCATATATATTTAGTACTGATGAAGACAACATGTGATGTTTTCTTTATCATAATTTTGAATGTAAAATTAAATATTAGAGTGGAAGTTTTCTGCCTACATAGTCCTAAAGCATTTAGTTTGAGTGGATAATTTTTCCATAACATTGTAGAACTGATTTACTTAACACAGAGCACGAATCAACATTACCACCAATATTTCAGCTAGTAGATGTAGAATGAAGCCTGAAAAAGACAAAGTGTTTATTGCTAAATGTTGTTTGATTTATTGCACACCAGCTCCTTGGTTCTAACACTGGGCTTGTGATGTGGTGAAAAACATAGGAGGCAATGCTTCAGAGGCAAAGAAAACCCTGGTTTTATTAAAACAAGCAAAATTGAAAATATATACAATAGTTGGAAAAAAGAATATTTCAAAAATCCCAATGTTATGGATCAAGCAAAGTTGACTTATCTGACAGCTAAATCTCATCCCTATTAACCCTTGCAACCCTGACTTGGTACTGTGGTTTTAAAGTTACAGAGAGCTGTTACTTACTGTGTGTTTGGGGGGGACAGTGAGCGCGGTGGGTAGAAAACGCTAATCCCGGCGTCCTATCCTGCTTCTGTTTCCCGGAGTGTCCTGCACCGTCGGCCCCAAAGCCCACCCTTCCTCCCTGTCTAACTGTGTTGGGGCAAAGGATCTCGATGGCCTTATGCTCACCCCTGAAGTGGCTTTTGTGGGGCTGGATGATGGTGGATGTCGCTGGCGCTGCCCTGGTCAGTATCACGGCTTTCTGGTCGTTTCTCATCAGTACTTGGAGGTTTGTGAATGAGAAGATCTTTTTTTTTCTCTTTCTTTTCCTGAGTCTGATGTTTAGAGTCTGTGACTGGCTGTGGCTGATCCTTTCCACTCTGACCAAACCTCTTGCTGAATCGAATCTGCGGTACCCCAGTTACACTGACTGACGGTTCCCCTCATCTCCCGCCAAATCTGAATTTGACTACTGAGCTGTTGTTCCTCCTCTCTGGGCTGAATGAGCCTCTTGATTACTGGATGAGATGTGAATAGTTCTCAGGATGTTGCCAGGTTTGGAGGATTTGAGCTATAGGGAGAGGCTGAACAGACTAGGGCTGTTTTCCCTGGAGCATCGGAGGCTGAGGGCTGACCTTATAGAGGTTTACAAAATTATGAGGGGCATGGATAGGCTAAATCAACAAAGTCTTTTCCCTGGGGTGGGGGCATCCAGAACTAGAGGGCATAGGTTTAGGGTGAAAGGGGAAGGATATAAAAGAGACCAAAGGGGCAACTTTTTCACACAGAAGGTGGTACGTGTATGGAATGAGCTGCCAGAGGAAGTGGTGGAGGCTGGTACAATTGTAACATTTAAAAGGCATTTGGATGGGTATATGAATAGGAAGGGTTTGGAGGGATATGGGCCGGGTGCTGGCAGGTGGGACTAGATTGGGTTGGGATATCTGGTCAGCATGGATGGGTTGGACTGAAGGGTCTGTTTCCATGCTGTACATTTCTATTACTCTATGACTGTTCTATAGATTGCTTGAAAAAAATGTGGACACTAGAGCAATTGAAGTTGGCAGCACTAAAATCAGTAGATTTTTGTTAAGTTATTAAGGATTGTGCAACAAACAAATGTAAGTGGGGATGATGTACAGATTATCATTGTCTGAAAGAATGGTCTGAAAGGCATGAGTGGTTAGTGGCTAAATTGTCATGCTAGCATAGAAGGAAGTCGTTTTCTGATCTGAGAAATATAATCCTGACAGGGTTTTTTCTTTGGTACTGACGCCATTCAGCTTGCTGAACAAAAGAATTCATATGCAAAATTCTATGAGACAACATATCGTTCCAGTGCATTTGAGGGATATTTCTGAAGAAAAAATTAGTTATGTAGCTATTAGCCCATATTTTCCAGCAGCCAGATAGTTGTTATCCCAGCATAGATGTGGGCTGTGCATGGGGACCGTGCAGCATCCCCATTGTAGCATTCTGTAGGGATTGTCTGGAAAATTGAAGATTCCACTGGTAATTCCAACAACCTTGGAATCTTTCAAAAGTATCCCTTTAAATTGGAGATTTCGGACAATTCTAATGAAATGAAGTAAATAATTTTAACCCTGAACAGTTATCCTGTTAAATATGCAGCCTCCTAAGTAAGTATTCAACTCAAGAAACGTTTATTTCTATCAATTAGAGTTTCATCAACCCAAACAGCACCGCCAACAACTTCCCACCCCCCTGCCCAGTCCAGGCCTGATCTGCGTTTCACTTCCCCCTCCTTAGGCGCGGGGCCACTGCTCCCCTTCCAACACTTCAGAAGAATCTCCATCCCCATATTTCACCCCCCCCCCCCCCAAACTGTCAATTTCGGTGACCCTGTTGGTTAATTGTTGAAAGGTTGCTTGACCATTTTTCATCCCAAACGACATAACTTCACATTGATAAAGTTCATCCCAGTTATGCAAGCTGATATTTCTTTGACAAGTTCCATTGACTGTTCTTTTTAATGAGCCAATTTTTGTGCTATATCATACTTGACTAGTCCTCCCACACTTTCTTCTAATTGTGGAATCAGATATGAATTTGTCCCTTTGTCACTGCATTGACTTTTTTGTAATCGATACAGTCTTTATGATACATCCAGTTTCAGCTCAATCACAGTAGGTGAGTTCCAGTTACAATGATTTAATTCAATAAAGTCATTGTCCATCATAAATTCAATCTCTTCCCTCACTTGAGTTTACTTCTACAGGTTGTGTACATAAAACTGTTTTTTGGATAGCATGTATACCACTGTTAATATCATGGATTTGATTCTAACAGTTAGTAGTTTTCTGGAAAATAGTCTAAAATTCTATCTAAACTTTTAAGCACAACTCTATTATCCACTGACTATTGGAGGATCAGCATCTGAGTTTTCAACTTGTAATTCATTCTCAAATCATTGTGATATTCATTCAGTCCCCATTTCTTTCACCACTATAAGTATGCTTACGTTCTCACAATCCTCTCAGTAAATATATGCCTTTGACCTATTACTACAACACACATGCTGATTTTTTTGCCTCCTGTCTGCAGTACTTATGATGCAATTCACATCTTTGAGTTTCTTTTTGAACTGATAAGGTCCAGAGAACCTTGCTTTCAACTGTTCCCCAATGACAGATGGTAGTAGTAACACATTGCCTGTAGCAAGACTGTTATGAGCTTTGGCCTTTTTATTTCCTGTAGCTTCCATTGTTTTTTGAGCACTTTGCAAGTGCATTTTGTCCAACATGCAAGTTTTGGTTAGTTTTCTTGGAAATTTAACATATAACTCGGAAATGTAGTCGATGTGTTTTAGCTTATGAATTTAAAGGGTCCTTTGAATTCATGTTTATATATCCTTAAAAGGATTAGTCCTGTTAATGCAGTATAAGTATCCTTAATGGCAAACAGTGCCAAGGGAATTAGGACATTCCTGACAATAATTTGGTACCATTTTTCTAATGCTCCTTAAGATATTCTGAAGATGTAAATTGTTTTATTCTTACCAAACGAATTCATTGTTTCTTTGAATATTTTGACATTAAGTTTAAATGTTGATCTGATTTTTTTTGGGTAATCCATATCTTGTTTACAAATTAACCAACTTTTCTATTATCATTTTTGTCATAAATTTCCTCACGAACACTGCCCCAGTGGATCTTGCAGAAATAGCCAGAATTTGTGAAAAAATACCGGTTTGCACATTTGGTGTTAGGTAGGACTTTACACAATTTATTAAGGCTCTGTAAAAGGGTTTTTTGAAAACTGATATCAGAATGAAAGGAGTGGGTTCCACTACCTGACATGTAAGACATCATTTGGCAAAATTTAGCCACATCTTTATGGAATTCCAGCCGATAATTTTTTTTTGTATTTTAGCCTGCATTTTCCAAGTACCTAAGTGGCCAGCCATTGGAATTTCATAAGCCATTTAAATTTAATTATAGTACTAAAGTGGAATTGACACCTAATGGACTGCTGCTAATAACCATTGGATGATATTTGAAATGGACTCCATTTTCTTATTAGCATTTGTATTTTCAATAATACTAAAGTATTATTATAACTTAAAGTTGGTTTAATTTAATTTTTAAACAAGGTATGGATTACCCAAAGAAATACAGTTAGATCAACATTTAAACTTGATATCCAAGTTTTGTCAGGTATTGATTCTGGTTCAGTTGTTGAGTGGACTGTTTATTACAGCACTTTCAATTCAGATTGTTTAGATTTATTGTCATATGCATTGTAGTACAGTATAGGAGTAAAGTGAAAAGTGTACACAGTCGCATTCTTCCACCTTAGTATGCATAAAACAGGACTAAAAACAGAAGCAACAATAAAACACAGCCAAAAGAAAAGGAAATGTCCAAATCACTTCCACGCTTATGCCATGAGTCCTGTCCACCAGAAAAACAAAGCCACAAGTCCATCCCTCAGTCTGTGATCACTCAGCTCTGAGTCCCTGCTTGCCGCCACAGTCTGAATGCCTCCACCTGGGCCTAGCCATACCCTGGAACTGCACTACAGCCACTGGAACTATGTCATAATTCACGCTTTATCTGTTGTATTTCTATTAAAGAAATCAAATAAATTTGTCAGCCTCATTCTCTTTTCCTTTAAACATTATTTAAATTTTCAAAAATAGTGTCACACAACTGGATTTCTATATCATCTCTCCTTTTTGTAAGCTCATCCTCTTCCTGTCTAATTCTATGCCCTGAGGTCTGCTTAAGCCACAGTCAGGAAATAATCCAGGATATTCCTCCTCTTTCTTTTATTTTTATACACCCTTGATGAGGCCTTTATGTTTGAAACAGATATTGATTCTTCAAGATAATATCACGTCCTTCTGGAGGGATTTGAAGCACTATCCCAACTACGAATACTTCATTTACTAAACCACGCTCTAATACAACTCCTTTATAATGGGACCAGTTTCTAAAGTCTATGTATACTTCCATTTACTAACTCCTCTGGAAGATAATTAGAGTCATAGAGATGTACAGCATGGAAACACACCCTTCAGTCTAACTCGACCATACCAAGCAGATATCCCAACCCAATCTAGTCCCACCTGCCAGCACCTGGCCCATATCCCTCCAAACCCTTCCTGTTCATATATCCATCCAGATGCCTTTTTAAATGTTGCAATTATATTGGCCTCCATCACTTCTTCTGGCAGCTTGTTCCATACATGTAGCACTCACCCCTTGGGTCTCTTTTATATCTTTCCCCTCTCACCCTAAACCTATGCCCTCTAGTTCTGGACTCCCCCAACCCAGGGAAAAGACTTTGTCTATTTATCCTAACCATGCCCCTCATGATTTTATAAACCTCTATAAGGTCGTCCCTTAGCTTCCAACGCTCCAGGGAAAACAGGCCTAGCCTATTCAACCTCTCCCTATAGCTCAAATCCTCCAACCCTGGCAACATCCTTGTAAATCTTTTCTGAACCCTTTCAAGTTTAACAACATCCTTCCAATAGGAAGGAGACCAGAATTGCACGCAATATTCCAACAGTAGCCTGACCAATGTCCTGTACAGCCGCAACATGACCTTCCAACTCCTGTACTCAGTACTCTAATTGAAGCATAACCAGCATCAGCAACTAATCCAAGATGGAGGATGGGAATAATTTCTGGCTGTAACAGGTTGCTCCTTTTTCTTTGAGGTATTTTCAGTGTTGGAGGTGATTTCCTTGAATCTCAGGAGCAGTAATTACTGTTTTATATGCTGTTGCATTGTTTTGGAACTTTGGAGGAAAAAAAGTCAAAACAACAGCACTTTTAAAAGGGAGGGGAACAGACAAAGGCAGCACATGGTCAGGTCAGTGCAAGAGAGAGAGAGAAAAAGAAACCCCCACTGCTAACTGATATAGCAGTGAACCTGCGCAGTTACTGCCTTTGCTGTTTGAATTCAGGTATTGCTGGACATCGGAGTGTGTCTGGGAAAATTAACAAACAGTGAAATTTACAAGTAATCTTGGAGGAACTTGCTTGGGAGAAGTCAGAACACAGAAACAGATAAGTGAATATTTTTAAGTGTGGCCTCACAGAAAGTCTGCAGTAATGAGTAGAGTGGGTACTTTCTTGATTATATGTTTTATTGAGATATGTGTCTTGATTAAACTTAAAAATATAAGCCATAAGTATTAAGTTAGTCTGGAGCAGTGTTTTGTAAAGGAATAAGACAGTGCTATTTTCTGGGTCTGTAGATTGGAAGAAGCAAACATGACCTTTAGTAGAGTGATATGCTCTTCTTGTCGGATATGGGAGTTCAGGGAGGGTTTACATGTTACTGAGGATTATATCTGCAATAAATGCTGTTGGTTACGAATCCTATCAGATCGAATGGATCGGTTGGAAAGACAGTTAGAGGCAACGAGAAATTTACAAGAGCAAGGAGATGTGATGGATGGCAGATACAGGACGGGAGAAAAGTTGCAGATACAGTCACATAAATGGGTTAACTCCAGGAAAGGTAAGAGAGGCAGGCAAGTAGACCAGGAGTCTTCTGTGGCTATCCCCATTTCAAACAAGTATGCTGTTTTGGAAAATGTAGGGGGTGTTGGATTCTCGGGGAAATGTAGCAAGAACAACCAAATTTCTGGTATCGAGACAGACTCCAGTGCAATGAGGAGTATGTCGGGTTCCCAGAGATCGATTGTATTAGGGGACTCTCTAGTCTGAGGTGCAGATAGACGTTTCTGTGGCCAGCAGCGAAAAATCAGAATGGTGTATTGCCTCCCTGGTGCCAGGATCAAGGATGTCTCAGAGAGAATGCAGAATGTTCTCAAGGGGGAGAGGGACCAACAGGAGGTCATTGTACACATTGGAACTAATTACATAGGAAGGCAAAAGGATGAGATTCTGAAGGGAGAATATAGAGAGTTAGGCAAGAATTTAAAAAGAAGATCCTCAAGAGTAGTAATATCTGGATTACTCCCAGTGCTGCGAGCTAGTGAGGGTAGGAATAGGAGGATAGAGCAGATGAATGCATGACTGAGGAGCTGGTGAATGGAAGAAGGATTCATTTTTGGATTATTGGAATCTCTTCTGGAGTAGAAGTGATCTGTACAAGAAGGACGGATTGCACTTGAATTGGAGGGGAACTAATATACTGGCAGGGAGATTTGCTAGAGCTGCTCAGGAGGATTTAAACTATTAAGGTGATGGGGGTGGAACCCAGGGAGATAGTGAGGAAAGAGATCAATCTGAGATTAGTACAGTTGAGTAAAGAAGCAAGTCACACAGTCAGGGCAGGCAGGGACAAATCAGAGAACAGGGTAGGCCTGGTAAATTAAACTGCCATTTATTTCAATGCAAGAGGCCTAACAGGGAAGGCAGATGAACTCAAGGCATGGTTAGGAACATGGGACTGCGATATCATAGCAATTTCAGAAACATGGCTCAGGGATGGACGGGAATGGCAGCTTAATGTTCCAAGATGCAAATGCTACAGGAAGGACAAAAAGGGAGGCAAGAGAGGAGGGGGAGTGGCATTTTTGATCAGGGATAGCATTACAGCTGTACTGAGGGAGGGCATTCCCGGAAATACATCCATTGAAGTTATTTGGGTGGAACTGAGAAATAAGAAAGGTATGATCATCTTATTGGGATTCCTCTAATAGTCAGCGGGAAATTGAGAAATAAATTTGTAAGGAGATCTAAGTTATCTGTAAAAATAACAGGGCGGTTATGGTAGGGGATTTTAATTTTCCAAACATAGACTGGGACTGCCATAGTGTAAAGGGTTTAGATGGAGAAGAATTTGTTAAGTGTGTACAAAAAGATTTTCTAATTCAGCATGCGGATGTACCTATAGAGAAGGTGCAAAACTTGATCTATGCTTGGGAAATAAGGCAGGGCAGGTGACTGAGGTGTCAGTGGGGGAGCACTTCGGGGTCAGTGACCATAATTCTATTTAGTTTTAAAATAGTGATGGAAAAGGATAGACCAGATCTAAAATTTGAAGTTCTAAATTGGAGGAAGGCCGATTTTGATTGTATTCGGAAAGAACTGTTAAAAACTGATTGGGGGCAGATGTTCGCAGGTAAAGGGACGGCTGGAAAATGGGAAGCCTTCAGAAGTGAGATAACGAGAATCCAGAGAAAGTATATTCCTGTTAGGGTGAAAGGAAAGTCTGGCAGGTATAGGGAATGTTGGATGATTAAAGAAATTGAGGGTTTTCTTAAGAAAAAGAAGGAAGGATATGTCAGGTATAGACAGAATAGATCGCGTGAATCCTTCGAAGAGTATAAAGGCAGTAGGAGTATACATAAGCGGGAAATCAGAAGGGCAAAAAGGGAACATGAGATAGCTTTGGCAAATAGAGTTAAGGAGAATCCAAAGGGATTTTACAAATACAATAAGGACAAAAGGGTAACTCGGGAGAGAATACTGCCACTCAAAGATCAGCAAGGTGGCCTTTGTGTGGAGCCGCAGGAGATGGGGGAGATACTAAACGAGTGTTTTGTATCAGTGCTTACTGTGGAAAGGATATGGAAGGGATAGAATGTAGGGAAATAGATGATGACATCTTGCAAAATGTCCAGATTACAGAGGAGGAAGTGCTGGATGTTTTGAAACGGTTAAAGGTGGATAAATCCCCAGGACTTGATCAGGTGTATCCGAGAACTCTGTGGGAAGCTAGAGAAGTGATTGCTGGGCCTCCTGCTGAGATATTTGTATCATCGATAGTCACAGGTGAGGTGCCAGAAGACTGGAGTTTGGCTTCGTGGTGCCACTGTTTAAGAAGGGTGGTAAGGAGAAGCCAGGGAACTATAGACTGGTGAGCCTGATGTCAATGGTGGGCAAATTGTTGGAAGGAATCCTGAGGGACAGGATGTACATGTATTTGGAAAGGCAAGGACTGATTAGGGATAGTCAACATGGCTTTATGGGTGGGAAATGATGTCTCACAAACTTGATTGAGTTTTTTGAAGAAGTAACAAAGAAGATTGAAGAGGGCAGAGTAGTAGATGTGATCTATGTGGACTTCAGTAAGGCGTTCGACAATGCTCCCCATGAGAGACTGGTTAGCCAGGTTAGATCTCACGGAATACAGGGAGAACTAGCCATTTGGATAAAGAACTGGCTCAAAGCTAGAAGACAGAGGGTGGTGGTAGAGGGTTGTTTTTCAGACCGGAGGCCTCTGCCAGTGGAGTGCCACAATGATTGGTGCTGGGTCCACTACTTTTCATCATTTATATAAATGATTTGCATGTGAGCTTAAGAGGTATAGTTAGTAAGTTTGCAGATGACACCAAAATTGGAGGTGTAGTGGACAGTGAAGAAGGTTACCTCAGATTACAACAGGATCTTGATCAGATGGGCCAATGGGCTGAGAAGTGGCAGATGGAGTTTAATTCAGATAAATGTGAGGTGCTGCATTTTGGGAAAGCAAATCTTAGCAGGACCTATACACTTAATGGTAAGGTCCTAGGGAATGTTGCTGAACAAAGAGACCTTGGTGTACAGGTTCATAGCTCTTTGAAAGTAGAGTTGCAGGCAGGTAGGATAGTGAAGAAGGCGTTTGGTTTGCTCTCTTTTATTGGTCAGAGTATTGAGTACAGGAGTTGGGAGGTCCTGTTGCGGCTGTACAGGACATTGGTTAGGCCGCTGTTGGAATATTGCGTGCAATTCTGGCCTCCTTCCTATCGGAACAATATTATGAAACTTGAAAGGGTTCAGAAAAGATTTACAAGGATGTTGCCAAGCTTGGAGGATTTGAGCTATAGGGAGAGGTTGAATAGGCTAGGGCTGTTTTCCCTGGAGCGTCGGAGGCTGAGGGGTGACCTTAAAGAGGTCTGTAACACCATGAGGGGCATGGATAGGATAAATAGACAAAGTCTCTTCCCTGGGGTGGGAGAATCCAGACCTAGAGGGCATAGATTTAGGGTGAGAGGGGAAAGATATAACACAGACCTAAGGAGCAACTTTTTCACACACAGGGTGGTACCTGTATGGAATGAGCTGCCAGAGGAAGTGGTGGAGGCTAGTACGATTGCAACATCTAAAAGGCATCTGGGTGGGTATATAAATAGGAAGGGTTTGAAGGGATATGGGCCGGGTGCTGGCAAGTGGGACTAGATTAGGTTGGGATATCTGGTCAGCGTGGACGAGTTGGACCAAAGGGTCTGTTTCCATGCTCTACATCTCTATGATTCTGACTGGTTTGTTCCAGTGGCTCTCACTATCTTTACTGGTTTACCTCTTTAATTAGAAGAATAAGGGAACATCTCTCACTTTCAATAAAATATTCACGACTTCAATGGTCTGATTCTTTTTGTGAGTCATTTAGTGAAAAATAATTCTCTGGACTGCCTGAGTCATCTCTCCCTTAGTAGATTCTAAGCAAATATCCGCCACTTGTTCTTTTGCTACAGTTTTAATATCCACTTCCCTTTCTGTTGCATCCTTTTCAATTCAAGGCTGACTTTCTGACCTTTTTTTTGGGGTCTGGAGGTGAGGGGAAGGGGGTGTCACCTTCGCGGAACTAAAACCAAAATTCCATTTGACTTTATTTTAAAACTAAATGCGCCATCAGACATATTGGGACAAATTATGCAGCTGCTTATTTTAAGAAATTTGCTAACTGCTTGGTGACATTGCTATTGAAAGAATTACTCATAACCTATTTCTAATAAACTTTTCAGCGAACACTTGGGACGTGGTTTATAGTGGAGCTACCAGAGAACATGTGTGTGACCACCTTAATCCTGGCTGTGTCTACCAGTTGCGACTTTACTGCATTAGTGAAGGAGGGCAGAGTCCGGTAATGTTGACATTTATCATACTGGACACATAACTGTTCCTTTGTAATAAAATGAGTAAAAAGATCCAGCATTCTTAGAAATAGTGTACCTGGTGTAAATTTACTCTTAAAAAGAATTTTAGGGAACTACTTTGGGAATCTTATAAGAAATCATATTAGCATGATCATTAATTTTTGTGATGAATACCTTTTACAGGTCTCAGAAACATTATTAGTGCAGACACCAGCAGTTCCCCCTGGTCCTTGCCAACCACCAAGACTTGTCGGTAAAGCTCGGACAAGAGAAATACAGTTACGATGGGGTGAGAGCCATTTGTCACTGCACTGCTGAAACTATAAGTTTTAGTCCACGGTGATATGTGAAGTTGAGTGGACAGAATGAGCTTAGCCTGTGATATTAAATAATTTTTATGTTGATGCATGCTGAGATATATAGCTGCCAGTTATCTTTGATCCACACTGATTCATGTACCCAACAGAAATTGGGTTTTTTTGGTGGAACATCTTTATTTGAACCATACTTAGCTAGTAATTCTTTAGAAAAAAGTTTAGAATTCTTTAAAAATTTGTTTTTCCCTTTACTTTTTGCAAATATGTTATTTAAATAGATGGTTCTAAATTCATACTCCAAAACTGGAAGTATATCATTCATAAAGATTTAGTAATATTGCTCTTCTGATCAAAGGGTCACTGAACTCAAAACTGTTTTCTCCCCACTGGAGCTGCTACACTTGCTGAGTTTCTCCAGCAATTTCCATTTTTGTTTCAGAACTCCAGCATCTACAGTTCTTTGTCTTCCTTTAGTGCCTAATATTAATTCTTATAAGTCTCTGTTGTTATTAAAATAAATGTCTACCTATATTAAATAATAGTGGAATGCTTTGAAATTTAAGCACTTGAACTCACTTTTTGTCAACTTTGTAGCTTGGAAGCAACTTAAAGAATCCCAAGCTGCTTTTGATGTATGTTAATCTGGATACCATAAACATGTTGGACCTTTGAAACTGTAAAACAGCAGTGAACTTCAAACGGCTACATTTCTTCTAAAGCTACAAATTGGCATGTAGGACATTTCCATCTAGACCCATTGCACAAATATTCCTTAAGTTATATAAATGTTTTAATTTGTCTAAAAGTTGGGAGCAGATAAAGCTGATTTAATGTATCTAAAAATAATTGTTCCTCATTTTAAAAGAAAAAAAACACAAGTACAATTACTTGAATCTGCTTTCTCTGTCTTAGTTTTAAATGGTTTGCCATGTAAATACTATTTTACAAAGTTTAATAATTTCCATTGAATATTTAATTCCACTGACAGGTGATATGCTCTTTTTTGAAAAAGGGCACAGAAGTAGTTATTCTTCAATTAAACTATGCCTGAACTTATGCATTAACTCTATTTTGCTGCTGAAACATATATCCTTTGGTTCCTTCCATGTAACAAAAAAAATCTGGAAATGTCTTCTTGTATTATTTACTACATATTATTTTTATCTCCTGTTCACATTTAATTTTTTTTAACCTTGATTATGTACATTGGAAGAATATATGAGACCTTAGCAGCTTGGTATAAAAATTGTAAAAAATGTTAATGCCTACATTACACCTGTGCCCAATAAAATTGATATGAACACTAATTAACATTCCTTAGAAGCTTAATCACAACAGCAAGGAATTGCGTAAATAGGACCCATTGTGGATTTTATTGTGTCTAGATTGTTCAATTTATCAGCTCAGTGAGGCATTTTATTTCATAAGGCCATAGATGGCATCTTAAAATTCCAACATCTGTTGTCAATTTGCAAACTTTTCACAGATTACATATTTGACTTCCTTTTTGATTAACTGTACTATTATCTCCTTATATGATTCGGTCATACTTTGATAATACTCTTGTGAAGCCTAGGGGCATTTTTCTATGCTAAAGGTATGATATAAGTGTACATCTTTGACTTGAAAGTGTAGAAGCTTGATTTGTCTCATTAGGCCAACCTCCTATAACTGGCGGGTCTCAAGTAATCGGTTATAGACTGGAAATGTCTGCATCAGACCTGACTGAACCCAAGGATGTGTACCAGGGACCTGACACAGAATGTACAGTCAGCAGCCTGCTTCCAGGAAAGATGTACAGTTTTCGACTTCGGGCTGTAAACAAAGCAGGGGTAAGGGTCAAGATTCTGGAAAGCTCACTGAAATGTCAAATCTTAAGAAGAACCTTCAGTATTAGAATATAAATGGGTGGAGATGCATACAATCCAGCCCTGTTAGCTTTTGTTTTTGATGCTGCATTGTTCAGGTCTTTCAGAGACATTATTCTGCACAGTAATTTGTTGTTAGATTGGTGTAGCTATTAACATAACATTGCCTTCTACAGGCTCAGACTAACAATTTAGTTATTTTGAAATTACTATTTTCTGTACTGACATTTAGGATGTAGCACCCATAATGTTCAAATGTTTGTTCAGCACTGATGGTTATGGGATAAACTTGATAATTGATGGTTCATTCTTTTGTTTCTATGGTTAATGAAGATAGGAGTACAAGTAAGTTACTGCAGGAGAAAAAGAAGTGTTCATTAGTTTTGTGATAGAGAAGGTGGGATTATCAAGAATTTGTTCAGGGCAGTAATACTGTAACTTTCTAAGACAGCAAGATTACAAAGACAAATTATTATAAAAGAAACAATTTATTAACGACTGGTTATATTTTAGAGCTGTTTGAATGGAAGTAACTTGCTCTTTTATCATGAAGTGTGAGTTGGTCAATCCACAGTCTACATGAGTTCTCTTTCTAATCTTCCAGTTTAAGTTTAACATTTTGGTACTAAATATCTTACAAATTTTAACAACAGTTGTACAGTCCAAATAATTATATTTTCTTTCCTCATAGTGTGGTCCTTATTCAGAAAAATGTGAAATTTGCACAGCTGCAGGATGTCCTGACCAATGCAAAGCTCCACATGTTGTGTGCAAAACAGCCACGTGTGTGCACGTCAGCTGGACAGTATGTATTATGTCTCCCTTATGTCTTACTAATCTTGTGGCAAAAATTAACTCCTGTTTGTTTCAATATTAATTGGATTATTTGATTGTACATACCTGAAGAGTAAGAATCAGTTACTGTAAACAACTTCTGAAAGTTGTAAGAGAATTGTATTCGAGCTCCTAGTCATACCTGAGGATAAAGCACCTCAAAGATCCTGGCCAAGAAATTAGTTTAAGCTTTGAAGTGCCAAATAAAATGATCTCTACTTCCAAAGGGGTGCAAAAATCAAGATGATTCAGAACTTGGTTCTTAGATATATGATTGCAGTAAACATCTAGTGACCATCATTTAATGTTCTGAAGGCTCTAATTTCAAGGTGGTTTCTGTAAATACTGGAAAGAATAGGAGACAGCAGGGAGCCGTGCTGACTGACTTCCTCATGAGCAAAGAGCTTGTTTAACTAGGAGGATGTTTTCTAAAAAGGTAGCTTGTGCCAGTGGCTGCTGCTAGCTAGAATGCATCACATCCAAAAAATTTGAGTAGAGTAGACTAGACTTTGAAACCTAATTTGTTTGCTGTTTGACATTCAGAAATACATCACATATTTATACACTTAATTTTGTTTTTGCAGACTCCAGCTGATAATGGTGCTGATGTGACAGAGTACAAGCTGGAATGGGGAGTTGTGGAAGGCATCCTGCAAATATGTTATTGTGGTCCTGGTCTAAATTTTGAAGTGAAGGGGCTTTTGCCAGCCACAACATACTTTTGTAGAGTGCAGGTAATTAAGAAACATAGAGTTATACAGCACAGAAACAGTAACTCTTCGGTCCAACTTGAGTGTGACACCAGATATGCTACATTGATCTAGGCCCATTTGTCAGCATTTGGTCCATATCACTCTAAATCCTTCCTATTCGTGTACCCAACCAGATGCCTTTTAAATGTAAGTGTAGCTGCTTCCACCATGTCCTCTGGCAGCTTATCCCATACCCCACATTCTACATGAAAAGTTGCCCCTCAGGTTCCTTTTAAATATTTCCCCTTTCACCATAAATCTATGCCCTCTAGTTTTAGACTCCCCTACCTTAAGAAAAAGACCCTAGTTTTACATCCCATCCACAGCCCTCAAGATTTTGTAAACCTCTAAAACCCATCAGCCTCCAACACTCAAGGGAAAAAGCCTTAGCCTTTATCTAGCTCAAACTTCTTTATCTAGCTCAAACCTTTCAAACCCAGCAACATCCTTGTAAATCTTTTCAGATACAGATATAGAAACTGTGGATGTGCTGAGGACAAGGAGATTATATGCCCATAGAATCTAAGCTAGCATTGATGTGATTATAAAGTATAGGTTTAAGGTGTGGGAGATGGTGGCATAGTTGTAATACCACTGGACTGGTAATCCAGATGCCCAGGCCAATGCTGTGGGGATAAGAGTGCAACTCCCACAATGGCATCTTGTGGAATTTAGATTTCATAATTGCAACCATGAAAACTATCATTGCTTGTTGGAATAATTCCAAGATTCATCAGCACTAAATCTCCCTTTGCAAAGCATAGTTTAAATTAAAAATTTTAATTGCATTTTGTTAACCTCTTTTGCTTCAACAGTTACTGAATATAAAAAGTAAATTCTGATGACATTAAGGACTTACTGCATAACATACCTCTCTCTACTGAGGAGGATAGACTTTGAGTCCTTTTCAGATATTGCTATTTGTGTAAGGCAGAACTTCCTGTTCTATAATTAACTTGCTTTTTAGTGCTTTGAACCTGTTGTATTTTGTTCCATGTTGTAAATTACATCAAATTAATTCAACAGATTTCCCTTTTCCTATTTGATTTCCTATATTATGTACTTTTTAAAACTGAAAAACCCGGCTTTTTTTTGTAAATATATTTATTAGCAAATTTTTTTAACTTTACAAACATATAAAATTATTGAAAAATACAATCAATAACAAATATCGGTATAATTAAAAAAAAACACAACAACAATATAACTAGTATCACTAACTATTAACCTACCCTCTAATATAGGAAAACCCTAACACTGTGCAAAGCAACACCAAAAAAAGAAAGAAGAGCAAAACAAAACACAGAATACAGAACAGCTATGCTCAGCGCAAAGCTCCCAAACAGAGGAACGGGAGCATTGTATATATACCCGTATTAACTCAGGAGACCCCTTCCAGGGCCCAGGTCTTGACAAATTTAACCATCCTGGTTAAACAAATGCCCTAGTTAAGACAACTGACAAATCTGTTTCCAAATAACTCAAGTAGGGCTGCCATGTCTTATAAAAATAGTCTGTTGTGTGGTGCACCATGTTTGTAAAAAAATGTTCAAGGGAATGTGCTCCATAATTAATTTCTGCCATCTCAGCATGCCCGGTGGGTTTTCAAACACCCAGTTCATCAGAATATTCTTCCGTGCACAGTATGCAAGAATATTAAATAGTTTCTTCCCATGCCCGTCTAAAGATGGTAAATTTGGTAGACCTAAGAGGAGGAATATCGGGTCTACTTTGACTTCAGTCCTCAATACCCTCCCTATCTCTCCCGCCACAGCTCTACAGTAAATACTGAGCCTGTGGCATGTCCAGAAGCAATGGGTAAGAATACCTACACTTATTTTACATTTGGGGCACACTGAAGATGCCCCTTTTTTGAAACTTCGCCAGACGGTCTGGTGCCAGATGAGCCCTGTGCAGAACTTTTAACTGCGTAGCGCATGTCCTATTACAGATTGAGATCTTTCGAGTATTCTCCCATATGTTCTCCCATGTTTCAGAAGAGATCTCCACTCCTAGCTCTTGCTCCCAGACCTTACATAACCAGTTAATATCCTGCGAGACCCTGCCACCCAACAGGCGATAGGGGAACTAACTGAAAGGGTACTTGTGGAATGTAGCAAAAACCTCTCAGTATCGGGCTTATAGGGCTTAGTGAGAAGTGTCGTCGTCTTCTGGATGAAACCCCTAGCCTGAAAAAAAAGAAAAGAACTCTGCTGGGTAACCCATATTTGCAGCTCAGCTGCTCAAAAGATATCATAACCTCCCCTTCAAACAAGTCTCCCAAACTAGAAACTCCTCTCGCTGCCCATAGTTTGAACCCTGAGTCCATCATCCCTGGTCGGAACCCTGGCAGGCCAACTATAGGTGTAAATGGCGAACTCTTGGATAAACAACCCTCACTCTGACGCATTGCCCTCCAAGCCCTCACTGTACTAATGACAATGGGGTTCCGGCAGTGGTCCATAACTGTCCTCATCTTATCCATGAACAATAGGTTAATAAGAGGACACTTTGCTTGGGAGGCCTCAATATCCAGCCATATTGAGTTTGGATCATTACCTACCCAATCGCAGACAAAGGACAGTGGGGAACTCAATTGATACCTTCTGATATCTGGGAAATCAACTCCTCCCCCTCCTTGAGGCAACTGCAATTTAGTAAGTTTGATGAGCCCACGATGCCAGACAAAGGAACCAAACCACCCCATAAGCTTTCACAGCGTTGACTTGGAAACATTATAGGGAGCGTACACATGGGATAAAGCAAACGAGGAAGAACATTCATCTTAATGAGAGATATTCAGCCCAACCATGAAATTGGAAGAGCCTCATCTCTGGAGATCTCACCTAATATTGTCGAGCAAGTGAGCAAAGTTAGTCCAAAATAACAGATCAAACTTGGGGGTAATAAAAATGGCTAGGTACCGGAATCCTGCCCGTGACCACTTAAAAGGGAACTTAGAGCCACCTTCAACTTCTAGCACATCCTTAAGACTCCCCAAAGGCATAGTCTCCGATTTTGCAAAGTTAATCTTATACCCTGAAATAGCCCCAAATGAATTGATACATTATATCAAATGTGGTACAGAGGTCACTGGGTTCAATAAAAACAGAAGGACATTATCCACATACAGTGTAATCTTGTGTGCCCTCGAACCCACTTCAGGAGGGGTTATGTGGACGTTCTGATGAATGGCCTCTGCCAGCGGCTATATCACCAACATAAACAACAATGGTGAGAGGGGGCAGCATTGCTGACTATCCCTACCAATTGTAAAATTCCCAGACTTCACCCGGTTGATGATGACTGCGGCCAGAGGGTGGCGATATAAAACTTTCACCCACCTAGCAAAAACTCCACCCAATCCAAACTGTTCTAAGACATAAAAAAGATACGGCCATTCCACCCGGTCAAATGCTTTCTCTGCATCTATGGAAATCACCAATCCCTGAATCGATCGTTGCTGACAAACTTGGACCATATTCAACAACCTTCTAATATTATTAGAGGACCTACGGCCCCTTATAAAGCCTGTCTGGTCCTCTTTAATAATATGGGGCAACACCCTTTCCATTCTCAGCGCCAGGATCTTGGACAGAATCTTGAAATCTGACTTTAATAGAGAGATAGGCCTGTATGAGGCACAATCCTCAGGAACCTTCCCCTTCTTAAGAATTAAGGAAATATTAGCTTCTCTCAAAGATTATGGTAGGCATTCATGTATATAGGAGTGATTGTACATCTCCAACATCGGCCCTGACAGTATCCCTATAAACTCCTTATAAAACTCACCCGGAAGACCATCAGGGCCAGGCACTTTCCCACTCTGAAGTTGCCTAGCTGTCTCCTGTATTTCCTGAACTGTCAAGGGGGCATTACGGAAAGAGGACTGTTCCAAGGTTACCCCTGGGAAAAACCCAGTTTTTAGCATCAAAATGAAAACAAAGTACTGGAAATAATTTTTAAATCTGGTACCATCTTTGGAGAGAAAAATAATTAACTTGTAGAGTGAGATTTAACTCTTTTTCAGATTAGGTTTCTGCACTGTTGCCCATATCTCTTACGCCAGGAATCAGTTTTCTGGTTCTTTCCTGCACTGCTCCCAACTCCAACAGACATCTGTATGACCAGAACAGGACGTAGTACTTGGATGTACTCCAATTAGTGCAGTCTGAGAGTCAAATTTTACTAAGGCTAATGATCTCTTTCAACTCATCATTATTTCAACACTATTTATGGGGGTCATTCAGTTTTTCTTCCTATATAAACTGCTTTATATTTTGATCATCTTCATTTTCATCTCTTGTATTTCTTATTTATAAGTTTTGTCTGACTCTTAATTTATGAACTACCTTTTCTCCCTTTGAGTCTGGTCATGTTTGCAGAGAATATCAATTTGCATTGAATTCAAATAATTATAAACAATAAGCATTTAAAATTCAGTATTGTTTCTAAACCTGAACCTATTCCAACAAAATGTGCTGTTTTCAGCCAATTTCTTTGGTCACTCTCAAGATTCAACCTTATTACTGACCCTAAGATTCTCTTTCAGTGAATGTTGAATTTTAAGTATGGATCTTAATTCATTTGAATAAGATGTTATCTTCTCTCTGTCCCAGTAAGCTGTAGCATCTTTACCCAGTGTGCACTGATATACAGGAATCCTTCGTTAGATTCTCAGAACAGTGTTCTGTTCTCAAAATGGATTATTCTAGATTTATTGTTGGAAAAATAATTTTTATACATTATTTAGCTTGATTTTTCTAGCAATCATAATACTAATCTGCCTTTTCCAATCCATTTATCATTTTGAATAACTAAATTATTTCAGACACTTTGTTTTCTAGCTGAACAGCCCACGTCATTGCAGTTATTCCTCATACTTCAAATCTCAAACTCTATGTGTCAGCCTCATGAACTTTCTCTATACCCTCCGATACTTGAATGTTTCCCTTGCATCCAGCAAATCAAACTAGGCATGGTACTCAAGATGTAGTTTGACCTTAGTACTGTACAGTGTCCTCATAATTTCTAACTGATTATGGGACTGTATCGTCCCAATATTCTGTTGACTTTGAGTAATGTTTCACAGAATCTGATGGATATATTTACCATCACATCCACATTGCTAAATCACTTACAGCTTCACCCTTTGTTATTTTAACACCATTTTGAGTTTTTCTCCTTATTTTCCTTTCTGTGTGTTATTGCATTAAATTGCACCTGCCATTGTCCTCTTTGCATTATTTTGTTACGCTTGAAAATTCTAAGCTGCCTTCTCTAGAGTCAATACATGTACTTATCTGACTATTCTGAAAGTTCTACATCAAAGTCAGATCATAAATTTTAAATTATAATTTTCTAAACACTTCTGAACTCCCTGAACTTGGATATCCCATTCAGTACTCATTGATGTCCAGACTGAATTTTAAGTATTTTCTTAAAATACTTAAAATGTTTCCAATGAATTTTAAGTATTTCCTACATTTCAGCCAACTTCTTCTTACTCCTTGTAAGGTTTTACATTCAATTCCTACAGTTTTAAATGTAAATAACAGCCTTTTATAGAACAGAAGTAACTAAGTGTCATTCTTAATTATACTAATTGAGTTTGTAGACATTAACTGGAACAAACTTGTAAGTTTGATGTCAATACTTCACAGTAAGTTATTGAGAACTGAACAAGTACCAAAGTATAAAGTTAAAAGGGGAAATAGAAAGTTACGCTTACTTTATATGACTTAAAAGCAAAATAGCCAATAATATGTGGCATGTTATTAACCTACAGCCTTCTGTTTCCAGGCACTGAATGTTGCTGGTGCAGGTCCTTTCAGTGATGTGGTTTTGTGCATGACTCCACCGTCTGTTCCAGCTGCTATAAGCTTTCTGCAAATAGTGAATGAAGATAAACTTGATACACCACTTGACTCCCCTTCAACATGTCTAGCCATACAGTGGGAAGAGCCTCGCAATAATGGTTCCGAAATCTCAAGCTACAGTATAGACTTTGGTGACAAGCAGCCAATAACAGTAGACAGATCGACTAATTGTATCATCCAAAATCTGCAGCCAGATACAACATACAGGTATGCTGTATCAAGTGATGGCGAGTTACTCTAAATTGTTTATGTGCCAAGGTGTCCCACCCTGGTTTAAGTTAGGTTTAAATCTACAACTGCTGAAGCCAAACTTTCTATGACCAGTGGGTTTTTTTTTTCTCCATAAAGCAATCTGAGTCTGTAATAGTCTTTGTAAGCAATTTTGACAGTTTATTCAGAAGATGAAATATCACACTAACTTCTAAATCCCTCTGTTATCCAATCTGATTTGTAGAGGATCAGCCTTCCAGTTTCTGTTTCGCTATTTATATTGAGCCATATCACTCCCTTTTTTGTTTCTTCTTTACCCATAAATCTACTTCTCTCATGACTGTTCTCCCTGTCATCATATCTCATTTACATGTTAACATAACACACATAATTTACCACACTGAACTTGTTTTTAAATTGATAAGTTAAAGTGAACCTTGATTTTAATGGTTCCCCAGAGACAAATGATAATACTTTGTCTCTAGCAAAAAAATTGGAATTTGGCCCTTTTTATATTTGCTGTAGCTTTCATAGCTGTTGAACACTCTTCCACTGGGTTTTGGCCAATACAAATGCCTTGGTTAGCTTCTGCCTGAAACTCAAACCATAGACTGAAAGTGTAGTCTCTGGACTTTGGTTTATCAATTTCTCTGAATCAGTTTGAGTGGTCCTCTTATTCCAGGCCTAAATATCAGCTCAAAAGGACTGAATCCTATGGACTCATTATGAACCTCCATAATGGTGAACGGTAACAATTCCTTTATCGCAGTCATTAGGAGGTGCCTGACAATTGCTTTAATTATGGTCTTCAAAATTTGATGCCAACTTTCCAAAATACTTTAAGATTGTGGGTGATAAGTAGAAGATATAAATTGTTCAATTAGCAAACTAATTATTGTACTTTGAATATTTATGACATAAAATTTGAACCTTGATCTGGTTCTTTGCGAAGTCCAAACTTTGTTAAAATGATCTAACATTCTATGTTTTTGTAATATTTCTGTTCTAAAAACACAACCTGAGGAAATCTTTTGGAAACATCCATAATTAATAAAAGGTACTGATTCCCATTTTTGGCTTTAGCTAGAGGCAAGCACAGCTGATTAAAACCCTGCTAAACAATTCTTTGAAAACTACTTTCAGGCTTAAAGGAGCAGGTTTAATTGATGGTTAGCGTTTCTGCACTACCTCGTGCATGACAACATTTGACCACATCTTGATGTAATCTTTTCCTAGTATCTAAGTGACTGGAATTGAATTGGCATTTTGTGAGTTACTCATAAAATTTTGTAATAGTCATAGAATTACCAGCTGTTGCCCATATGTGATATTTGAGGGACTCTAATACTCATCATTAATACTTTGTCTTTCAAATGATAACATGTAGATAATGGTTCTGACTCAATTTCTGCAGAGACTTCTTTATATATCTCTCTTATTTCTGATTTGTTGCCTTTCTGTTACAGAAGGTGGGTTGAACATGTCAGCCTCATTCTTTTTAGCATCATCCTTTTTATTTAAATTTATGAAATCTGTACAGTCAGTTCTGCCACAACGCGTATTGACTTTAACGTGATTGAAGAATTTGGACCATTATTTGTAGAATGCAAACTTTCCTCACCTGTGTTTGTTATTATCCCATTAGTTTACATGGTGCAGCTATTGCGTAATTTTTTTATAACGCGAGGTCGCAAGAGAATGGGACCATCACATTATACCAAAACCGACTGTATACAAATCACCTCCCTTTTTCATGCACTCCCTCTCTTCTAGCCTAATTCTATGGACCTGAGATCTCCTGCTGAAGCGCTTGTGTCCGAAATGTAAATTATCCTGTTCCTCGGATGCTGCCTGACCTGCTGTATCTTTCCAACACCACACTCTTAACCCTGAGATCTCATCATTACAGTCAGGGAACAATCCAGGGTTTTCTTCCTGTCGCATTTTGGTTTCTTTTGCCCCTCTTGGTTCTTCCACCACCTTCAGGGAAGCCTATATATTTGAACCACCCAGATCACTTCCTGAGATAATTCCCTTCCATAATGATTTGTTACACCCCTAGAACACATTCTGAATTTACTAAGTTACTTTTTAAATCAAGCTCTGCATAATGGGACTGGTTTATAATCTCCATATATACCTCCAATTAATATTTTCTCTTTTATTGAGTCCTCTAGAAAACATTGATGTCATTAACCTGCATAAGTGAATAATTTGCCCCAGGATCTGTCAATGTCTTTATCAGTTAGTGTAAGGGAATACCTCCTTATCAGAGAAACTATTCAAAACTTTGAATGGTCTGATTCTCCTTGTCAATGTACAAAGAATGATTTTCATGACTCTACAGGGACATTTCTTTTTAGTATATTCTAAGAAAACAAGGTGCCTTTGTACTACAATGACAGTATTAATATCCTTTCATGATACCCTTTTTCTAAAGACTCCTTAAATATTCCCATTCCTGCAATCAGTTTTCATTTACCTTCTTACAATTTGCTTAAGTATGTTCAGTATTATTGTAATCCAAGCATGTTATTTTCTTTAGTTAACTGTTTGGTTCTATCCTTTTCCCGTTATTACTTTGGCATCCTCCTGATGGATCCCTAAAACTAGTACCTCTCCTATCTGTATATTTCCTATATATTTCCTATTTGTCCAAGTTCCCTGTGGATTCCCATCTGAGCATCTTCCTACATGTAACTGTTTGTGTGAGATGTCATAGGTATCTGTCAGTAACTTCAGTAATTGAAATTTCTGATCCCACAGCATTTCTTTTTCCAATACAAATTCTGCAAATGTCTAAATAGGTTTCTTCCATGTTCTAAATTTTAATTCACAAAGTTCAGAAACAAGGCTGTAAGCATTGTATATTGCTTTATTAACAGTTTTATACTCTTCAGATTTTTCTCCTTGCAAAATTGCACATTGACCTAGCTGTATCTCAAAACACACTAATGCTTTTGGTCAGTTCATCTGCCCAGCTACCTCTTCAAATGAAGTGAAATGTCATTCTAGAATTAAAAGAGCTGGTTTAAACATGTCTGGTAGTTGAGAAATTCCAAGCATTAATCAAATCAGCTGTTTTAATACTAGTTTTCAAAGAACCATTTAGCAGGGTTTTAATAAATTGTTTTGGATATGTATGGCATGCCTGATAAAATTTGACCACATATTTTTCTAATCCTGGCTATTAGCATTTCATGAGCAACTCATAAAATTGTACTGCAATATTCGAATGAAATTATCACCTGATGGACCACGATATAACATCTGGTATTTGACGTATTCTCCATTTCTTCATTAGTATTTTGTCATTCAAATATTAACGCTCAGGTTTAGTATTGACTACATTTGGCATATATCTTTCATTTCCAAGGCATTTTGTGTTGCAGTTCTATTTAAGAAGATGGGCTCAACATGTTAATGCCATTCTCTTAATCCTCACCCTTTATAGCTAAGTTTTCAAAATTTTATGTATTAACCATTTATGAATTTCCAAGACATCTCGTCAGATCATAGATGCTGCTTCTTGTCTAAATCTATTAGCCAAGGTCTAATCACAACAGTTGGGAAATGTTCTCCTCTATCAACTCAGTTGTTGTTCCACCACCCTCTGTGAGACTATTTTCGAACCAACCAGGTCATTTGGCAAGATAAGATCAATTCCTTCTATTGGAATTTGTTTAACTACTCCACCATTATAACAGTTTATTCACTGGTGAGATGTGGACATCACTGGCTGAATCAGCATTTATTGCCCACCCCAAGTAGCCCTTGACAGGGTAGAGGTCAGCTGCCTTCTTGAATCACTACCGTCCATATGCTGTAGGTAGACCCACAAAGGAAAGGGATAGAATTCTAAAACTTATCAATTTGTAAAGTTACTCTTTAATCCAAATCTGTGAACTGGGACTAATTTGTAACGCCCATGTATATTTACAATTAATATTTTTGCCTTTATTAAGTCCTGTGGACAATAGTATCATCAGCCAACATCAATGACTGACTTGCTCTAGTATCTTTCTATATATTTATTGGTTTACATCTTTTATATTGGTTTCCTTCCTATCAGAATGATGTTCTGAAATTTTAAAGGGTTCAGAAAATATTTACAAGGATGTTGCCAGTGTTGGAGGATTTGAGCTATAGGGAGAGGTTGAATAGGCTGGGGCTGTTTGCCATGCAGTGTTGGAGGCTGAGGGGTGACCTCATAGAAGTTTATAAAATCATGAAGAGTTTGGACAGGACAAATAGAAAAAGTCTTTTCCCTGGGGTGGGGGCGTCCAGGACTAGAGGACATAGATTTAGAATGAAAGGAGAAAGATATAAAAGGCACCTAAGGGGCATGTTTTCACACAGAGGGTGGTGCGTGTATGGAATGAGCTGTCAGAGGAAGTGGTGGAGGCTAGTACAATTGCAACATTTAAAAAGCAACTGGATGGGTATGTGAATAGGAAGGGTTTGAAGGGCTTTGGGCCGGGTGCTGGCATGTGGGACTAGATTAGGTTGGACTGAAGCACCTGTTTCCATGCTGTACATCTCTATGACCTCTATTTGAAACATCATGAAATACCTTTCTTTTTGATCTAAAATATTCAGAACCTCCAGTGGTCTGATTCTTTTTGTCAATATTCAAGGAATTTTCATGATTATCCTGAGTTTTTTTTTGTACATTCAAAGAAATACATTCTCTTTGTAATGCAGCTACAGTTTTAATACCTTCTTTTAAAAATAAAATCACTGGTGGGATGTAGGCATTGCTAGCTGGATCAGCATTTATTGTCTTTTTCTATTTGCCTTTGAGAAAGTGGTGGCGGGCTATCCTCTTGAATTGTTGCAGTCCCTATGATGTAGCTAGGCCCTCGATGCCATTAAAGCTGAAGTTCCAGGGTTTTAACCGAACAATATGAAAAGAACAGCGATAAATTTCCAAATCAGGATGGTGAGTGATTTGGAGGGGAATTTAGAGATGGCACTGTTCCCATGTAGTTAGCCCATGTCCTTCTATATGATAAATGGTTGTGGTTTGGAAAGTGTTATCTCAGGAGCCTTGGTGAGTTTCTGCTGTGCATTTTGTAGATGGTATGTGCTGCTCACTGCACACCAGCAGTGAGGGGAATAGATGTCTGTGGAAGTGATGCTAATCAAGTACCCACATCCATTTCCTTTCCCGATGCCCTATTTTCTGAAGATTGTTTGGCTATTCCTACTGATGCAATCAATCTCCCATTTAATTTGCAGCAATTGTCTCCGGTATATCCAATCTTCTTTTATTGTAAGCATGTTAATTTCTTTATATCACTATTTAGTTCTAGGTTTTCTCCTTTATTACTTTGGCACCCTTCTGTTTGAACTCTAAAGCCAGTACCTCTTTTGTGTGCAGATTTCCAATTTGTTCAATTGCCTTGAAGATTCCCATATGGCTATCTCTCTACCTTTAAATATGAGAGATCAGAGGTATCTGCCAAAACTGCAGCTTCTCTGATCCTTGATATTTGGCCCTCATCTAAATAGGTTTTTGGGTTTATAGTAATGTTATTTCTGAATTTTTCTATGATCTTAATTTATCTTACATTCTCAATTTTCTCTAACTTCTGTATCCCTAAACCACTTAACCCACAGCATTTATTTTTCCTTCAGAAATTCTACAAATATCTGATTAAGTTTATTTTTGTAGTTCTAAATTTTAATTTACAAGCTTCAGGAACAAATTAATTAGTGTTGAGCATTTTTTTAAAGTTTCAAGAACTGCAGATTGTTCTTCTGACAATCTTACGTATACAGTTACAGCTGTACCTGCCAAAACATTTTAGAATAGAATGGACTCCCTATACTGTGGAAACAGGCCATTTGGTCTAACAAGTGCACACTGACCCTCCAAAGAGTATCCCACCCAGACCTTTTCAAATACCTTATAACCCTACTTTTCCCCTGACTAATGCACCTAAGCTACACATCCCTGAACACCATGGGCAATTTAGCATGGCCAATTCACCTCACCTGCATACCTTTGTGACTGTGGGAGGAAATGGGAGCACCCGAAGGAAACCCACATATACACGGGGAGAATGTGCAAACTCTGCACAGTCACCCAAGGCTGGAATCAAACCTGGGACCCTGGTGTTATGAGGCAGCAGTGTTAACCCTGAGCCACTGTGCCACCCTTAGGTATGAGCATCTTCTGACCACTTCATCTGTCCAGCCAGCTACCAAATGAGTTGAAATGTCTTTTGGACTCTAACCTCATAAAATTCGGTGCTAAGTGTAGATTCTTTGTTAAATTCTAATTGGAATCAGAATAATTCTTCGAGCTTTTTAACTTGCTCATGTTCTCTAATTTCCCCGTTTCTTTACAGTTCACATTTTTTTTAATGTCTTTCCTTTTAAATTAATCTATTTTTACTTCCATCACTCTGAACTTGTCTGTTTTTAGAATCCTTAGGCCCATCCAGTCAACACCCTGAAGGGGATCCCACCCAGACCCCTCCTTTACCATATCCCTGTAAATTTGCATTTACTATGGCTAATTCACCTTGGCTGCATCCCTGGACACTATGGGCAATTTACCATGGCCAATCCACCTAACCTGCTCATCTTTGAACTGTGGGAGAAAACTGGAGCACCTGGAGGAAAGCCACGCAGACAAGGGAGAATGTCTGTGTAGAATTTGCAGTTTCCCAAGGGTGGAATTGAACCCAGATTCCTGCACTGAGGCTGCAGTGCTTACCACTGAGCCACTGTTTCTTTATTCTATCTCTTCAATTTAAGTCCTCTTAACTCTATGTCCTGTTCCATTGCTCTGTCCTGCTATTTTTCTTCTAACTCAAGTCTTTTCACTAACCATATCCCAGCTAATTCTAGCGATGACCTCTCATATTCAAGTTTCTCTTCTAATTCTAAATCATTTAAGCTTTTAGTTCTGGCTTCAATTTATTCATTAATTCTCTCAATTTGGCCATTGTCAAATCTTTAAAATAGTCCACTGTGATATTTTTTACTCCCAAAGCTATATTCAAAATCCATAATATAGCTCAACATAGCTGTTTTATGTCGACCACCTCCACATACCCATTTCTTCAAAAGATGTACACATCTGTCTTAAATTCAATGAACTCCAGTCCCACAAGAGGCACCACTTGTTATGATCCCAGCTGATGCTACTGCACTAGTAAAAATCCAGAATAAAATCTATCGTGATAGATGACATTTTGTTTCTTCCTTTAAAAAAAGACACTGCAGTCTTTTGCTGAAACACAAGCAATGCAGGCTGCATATTTTGTTTTAACATTAAGCATAAGTTTGTTCTTCAAAAGTTTAAAAGATTTCTAAAATTGTAGCAAAACAAATTCCCTCCCATCCCGACAGAATCATTTTATAGTTAGTCAAAGACCAGAGACAGATCGTTCCCTCTTCATTCTGTAGATATTCTCAGTTCCAATTTTGAGCTGTGAGGCTTTTTCCCTGGAATATTCACACAACTGAGATCTTACAATTGTTCAGCTTTTAATAACCAATTCAGATTACTAACAAAACATTCCCACTCTGGAAGTTTCACAAAATAAACTCTTTCACTGAATTAACTCATTCCCTGAACTGTTCTGAACGATCTTCTTTTTGTTGGAGAAACTATAATGGCATCTGAGTCCAGTCATATTGTCTTCAACCTAGCCAAGAAAAAAGCCTTCTAGTGCAAACAAACTGACATTTAAACTGCAGGAGCCACATACTGGTTTAAAATTGTGCTTCCAAAAAGACATAACAGAGTTGATCTTTAAACCTGTTACACAAATACATGCATATACCACTCGTTTGAAATCGTTTGTATCCATATATGTATAAACCACACATCTTTTGTTGAATGCTGTATTTCTGCAACTGTGCAAACTGAAATTGCCTAGACTTTACCAAAAGCAACCAGTGGTTTCACCGCTATAAGCAGTAATTCACTTACCTCGCTGTGAGCATTAGAGCAACAACAATACAGCACAGGAATAGGCCCTTTGGCCAACTATAACGTCTTTCTAAACTAATGCCATCTGCCTGTACATGATATGTATACCTCTATTCCTGCCTATTTTTGTGTTTGAATAAAGGCATCTTAAATATTGGTACTTCTACCACCTCCCCTGGCAGTATGATCCAGGCACCTACTACCCTTCATGTAAAAAAACACTTGTTTCGCACATCTCCTTTAAACTTTCTTCTCTTATCTTAAACCTGTGCCCCATAGTGTTTGACATTTCCAGCATTGGAAAAAGACTGACCGTCCACTCTATCCATGCATCTCATAATTTTATATATTTCTATCAGGCCACGCCTCACTGTCTGACCCTGTCATTTAAATAATGAAAATTTGTCCAACCTCTCCTTATAGCTAATACATTCCAATACAGGCAACATCCTAGTAAAACTCATTTGCACCATCTCCAAAGTCTCCACACCTTCCTTACAGTGTGGCAACCAGAACTGAATACAATACGTCAAATGTGGCCTAATTAAACTTTTAAAAAGCTGCAACGTGAATTGCTAACTTTTATACTCAATGCCCAGCGGATGAAAGTAAACGCATTATGTGCCTTCTTTACCAACTTCGCTTGTGGCTAAATAGGATGCAGAGGTCTCTGTCAAAGCCCCAGCAATGTCCTCCATGGCCTCCCTCAGTACCCTTGGATAGATCCCATCAGACCCTGATGCTTTTCCAGGTACTCATTACGACCATCTCCTTGATATTGACATGCCCAAGAATATCAAAATATTCCACCTTAATCTTACCATCATGTGTATGTGTACATTACCATGTGTACGTATTGTAAAATGTTGTAGCTGATATTTCATCTAACACTGAAACCTGAACTAATTTAAAGTTACGCAGTAATGAATGCAAGGGACTGTTTCAGTACTTTATCATCAGAACCATTTTTTTTCACTTTCAGAGTACGAGTACAGGCTGTAAACAGCATTGGACCTGGTCCTTTCAGCCATACCATTAAAGCAAAAACAAAACCACTGCCTCCAGAGCCACCTCGACTTGAATGTGTAGCCTTTAGTTATCAAACCCTGAAGCTCAAATGGGGAGAGGGGACTGCAAAAGTTTTGGCATCAGATGCCATTCAGTATGTCTTACAAATGGAGGACAAAAATGGGAGGTAACGTCAACAGAATTTATTTCTAATGGGTACTACTAAAATGGCCAAATGAAGTGTATAAAAGTTGCACAAAGTGATTCTGATTCATCTTTTTCTCCCTTTCTCTTGTCCTGTGGATAAATGTCTAGCTTCCAAAGGTATTTCTTTCTGATGGAACTACAACAATTAAGAATGCACTGTGTGAAAGTGGCACCGTTTTTCTGTGTCCCATTAATTCATGCCATGGTATGGTCTCAATACGTAAATTAATACTTTAAAAGCTGCTTTGATATTGGATGAATTCCACATTGTATACATTTGGAGTAATTGAACAGTTCCATGAATATTGTATATTGTCAGTGGTGCAGCGATCCCTTAAATTGATTTTAGTGCTTATAGAGGTCTGATTTCTGTACATGAGCATGCTATAAATAAAAGTGTAGATTTGTGCAAATAATTTCTATAAAGTATTTTATTAAGTAGCTGGTAATTGCCTTGCATATAATTCATATTATTTATTGGAATTCCATGTTAAAGCTTCTTCTCACAAATTGACTATGAGTTATGGAGAACTATGGTGGCCACACCCAAAAACCTTTCTGGGTAGTAAAATGGGATTGGGAAAGCAAGAATTTGCTTAACATAAATAAGCAATAAAAGTTGTGATAAAATCAACCAGGAAGAAGAAAATTGGTGCAGATATGATGGTCAGTGACACATGAGACAAATTTTGGAAGAAAAATGTTGAAACCAATTGCAAGCCATAACGAGTTCCATTTAAAAATAATAAACAACCAAGCATCAAGGATATATTACAACAATAAGCTGGAATCTTAAAAGAAACCTTTAATAAATGAGGAAAAACTGAGTATTTAATACTTGATAGAGGACAAGTCTGGATGTTTCAGAATTTTGCAGATGCCATTAAAACCTGGGTTATCTTTCAGGTATTCAACTATATGTAAAGGACCATGTCACACACACAAAGTTCAAAGACTCAATGAGTCAACATGCTACAGATTTAAAATTCAGGCATGTAATGAAGCAGGTGAAGGATCCTTTTCTGACGTTTACACTTTCACAACTGCCAAATCTCCCCCATCTCCTGTTAAAGGTAAGTGCTTATTGTGTTTTCTTTGTTTATTTGATTATCTTGGATGGTTAGAACTATAGATTAAATTTTAATGTCAGTATTATGTTATGAAGGTGTAAGGGGTACTGTACTTTTAAAAGAGTTAAAAGCTAGCAGAACTATCTGACAGCACTAAGTGTTCTGAACAAAATACAATGTAACCTTTTGGTCCAGCAGCTAGGGTAGCTGGTTGTCTGGAGACAAAAACAAATTTGAAAATAGGCCAATTAATTTAAATTCTACCCCCAAAAAAAGTACCAACCTCCAATCAATTCGATGTTTTTGAGGGTATAAGACCGGGAAAAATTGAACAGTTGGTGCAGAACTGCCAAAAGACCAACAGATGTAAGCTGCTAAGAGAAAGCGCCTACACAGAGAAAAAACATCGATACCGACCTGGAGAGCAAATCTACAGAGGCAGATACAACAGCTGGCTGGTTTTGAAATTTGAATTTTTTTGATAAATCTTACTCGGTTTTATCGGACTAGTATTATAGAAGGGAAAGTAAAAGATAAGTTAGCGGAAGGAGTTGTAAATAGTTGTTATTAAATATTCTCTGTTATACTTTAAGAAATTAAGTTGTTACTTTTTACTTTAAATAGTTCATGGCCTCTCGAATTTTCACAAATTACCGCACAAGGTACATCTTTTCTGTATTGCTGGTTTAAAATAAACAGAGTGAGTTTACCCTGTGTCATAACAGCACCAATTATGTGTCCATTTTCAGCTTTTGAATTTGCCAAGGGTAATTCTGCAGTGACCTCAAAGAATTTTGCCAGTGTCCCATTTTGAAGGTCTGAAAAGGCAGTTTTGCAAAGTGGTGTTTTTTTTTTAATTATCTCTCTCTTTAAATTATGACATTCATTTCACCTTCCCCATCCTAAATGCAGCTTCATTCACCTCTTGTTTCCAAATAGCACTCCTTCACATTAGACTAATTCCATCCAATTTGATGACTTCTCCATATCCACTATAAAGTAAACAATTAATAGAAAATATATCTGTTAACGGGTTTGTTTTATAATCTTAAGTAAAATTGCCATTCCTTACAGAAGAGAGGGTCCATCACCCCTAATGTGTTGGTGTGTGCCTTCTGCTAACAGCTCTCAGCGGCAATACTGAAAAGCTGAAATCGTCATTCAGTTCGAGGTGGTGCCTTGCCTCAGAAGAAAGAGAGAGATTTTATATTCATGCAAAACACATGGCCACAATTATAAGCAACAGCTTGCAGCTAATGTGTATCCTCTTGATACAAGATGTTCATTCCTTATTAAAAAAAGACTATATACTAATTTCATATCTGCTTTTATTATTTGCTTTACTAAATTAACCTGTCTAATTCCTTTCTGACCAGCTCCGAGATTAAAGCAACTGAAGGAAAATGTATGTGATCTCACGTGGGAACCTTTGCCAGCAATGAAGGGGGATCCAATTGTTTACAATGTTCAGGTCATGATTGGTAAAGACTCTGAATTCAAACAGGTAAAGTCTCACTTGGATTTACTTGGACAATGCAAATGTAAGTGCTGGTTCATGGGATGTGAGTGTCACAAAATAAACCAACAATTTTTAATTGCTTATCCATCTTGAACCATTGTAGTCCTTGACATGTAAGGTCACCCACCATCGTGTCTTGTAATAGAGGATAGGCATTGGGAGATAGAAGGTGAGTTACTCCGCAAAGCGTTCCTCTTCTCTCAGAATTCTGATTTGCTGTTGTAGTATATCATGTATATGACTGGCCCAGTTCAATTTCTGATCAATGGTGTCACCCAGGGTACTGCGGGTAAGGAATTCAAAAATGGTAATGCCACTGAGAGTCTTTTTTTTGGAGCTGGTCTTTGTGATGCTTACCAAACAAGCCAAGAGCCATAATTCTATTAGATTTAAAATAGTGATGGAAAAGGATAGACCAGATCTAAAAGTTGAAGTTCTAAATTGGAGAAAGACCAATTTTGACGGTATTAGGCAAGAACATTCAAAAGCTGATTGGGGACAGATGTTCGCAGGTAAAGGGACGGCTGGAAAATGGGAAGCCTTCAGAAATGAGATAACGAGAATCCAGAGAAAGTATATTCCTGTTACGGTGAAAGAAAAGGCTGGTAGGTATAGGGAATGACTAAAGAAATTGAGGGTTTGGTTAAGAAAAAGAAGGAAGCATATGTCAGGCATAGACAGGATGGATCAAGTGAATCCTTAGAAGAATATAAAGGCAGTAGGAGTATACTTAAAAGGGAAATAGGGAAGGGCAAAAAGGGGACATGAGAGAGCTTTTACAAATACATTAAGAACAAAAGGGTAACTAGGGAGAGAATAGGGCCCCTCAAAGATCAGCAAGGCGACCTTTGTGTGGAGCCGCAGAAAATGGGGGAGATACTAAACGAGTATTTTGCCATCAGTATTTACTGTGGAAAAGGATATGAAAGACTTGGAAGGTAGGGAAATAGATGGTGATATCTTGAAAAATGTCCATATTGCAGAGGAGGAAGTGCTGGTTTTCTTGAAACGCATAAAGGTGGATAATTCCCCAGGACCTGATCAGGTGTACTCGAGAACTCTATGGGAAGCTAGGGAGGTGATTGCTGGGTCTCTTGCTGAGATAATTATATCATCAATTGTCATAGATGAGGTGCCGGTAGACTAGAGGTTGGCTATCATGGTGCCACTGTTTAAGAAGGGTGGTAAGGACACGCCAGGGAACTAAAGGCCAGTGAGCCTGACGTAGGTGGTGGGCAAGTTGTTGGAGGAAATCCTGAGGGACAGGATATACATGTATTTGGAAAGGCAAAGACTGATTGGGAAAGTGCATGGGAAATCATGTCTCATAAACCTGCTAAATATAGTGATGATGCTGCCTCTTTACCAAGGTTATTTTCTCCTTGAGGGGTCATAAAAGCAGAGGGGCTGGTATTCTGGACTTGTCTACTTTAAACAATGGTAGGGGAGTGGCCAATTCTCCCAGTTCAGGTTTTTTTCTAATTTGGTTTCTTTTAGCAGGAGTCAGAGGTTGCTGGTCGCAGAGAAGCTACCACAGAAAAAAGGTTCCATGGTCAACAGATGTTTCTTATCTGATGTTTCTCTCTGAAATGTCTCCTTATATATTAAGCACTGGTGTTTGAATTTACCTTTTGCCAAAGGGTGTGTTTATGGGATGATGCATGGATTGGAACAGCACCTTTGTTAAGTTACGATATTGAGACAGTTGAGCTTTCAAAGAAGTTAAGTTATTCTAAATTCTGGGTTTTTTTGTTCATGTTTCAACCATAGTATGTAAATAAATTCTGTTTTGCTTAAAGCAGAGTGGTTTGACCAGCTGCGTCACTCCTGGAATATCCACTTCACATCTGCCTTTAAAACAAGAAAAGGTTAGGTTCTGCTGTACCTTATTAAAGTGTTTTCATGAAAAGAATACTTTTCATAATTACTAAGGAGCACCATGAATCTAATTTCAAATGGCTTTTATTAATGCCATATGCAACCTTTTTTTTCTGTCCATGCCAGCAAGATGTTATCAAGCAGGGCATATATTTCTACAAATAATATGGAATTAGCTTAATAACCAATGTTTTACACAATTAAAGATTTCCTTTCTGGAAGTAATGTTGTTAGAATGAATTGTAATGGTAATTACCTGTAATCTTATCATTGATTAGTCGTGAATTGTTGAAATTTATGCTTCGACAATTGCATTCATCATAATTTTAATATGTGAAACTGTTTTCGATATTTATTTTCAGTCTGGAAATTTTTTTCCTAAACAATAGAATAGTACCTTTGGTCATAAGAAAATAGAAAAAAGTTAGAGTATTTTAGTGCTGTTGTCCATGCTTTGGACACTTCGACCAGTTTATGTATTAAAAACCCAAGTGCCATTATTAGTGAGGTAGGCAAAGGGATACTGACTTCAGTTTGCAGTTTAAGTTGATTTTAATAACAAAATATTCCTTGTTAACAACTCGTGACCATTTCCCAAATTGCCATAATATTTACACTCTATCTAGCTCTATCTGCTCAGAAAGGATATAACCCTTTACAATCCACGTGTTTGAGCTGAGTCATTGGAATCTCTTTCCCCTCTGATGTAGGGCTGGCACACATCTACCATGGGGGTCTTGCAGGTCAGGGCGGATCTTCTGGGTCATCTTTGCCACATGGTCTTCCATTACAAATCTTGCCGCAAGTCTTTACTGAGAGGGTGACTTTCAGTGTGTGTTTTTATCACCCACTCGTCCAGACCTTCCTGAATGTTTTGTGCCTTTGGTCATTGGGGTCATAAGCATGGTTTAAAACATCCAAAGGGTCATGCCAATACTCTTCACCTACCATGCCAGGAAGATGTAAAGTGCATGTCTTTAGGCATTGGCTGGAAAACAAGGTGCAAGGAAGTCTGGTCAATAGTTCTCCAATATACGACCCTTACGTTGGTTACCCCGAATCTTTATGATCTCTGTGACCTTGGCTTCCACTGCTCTCTGTAGCCAATAGCTGCTAGCTGCTGTTTTATTTAGTTAATTTTCTGTCAGGCCCATTTTCTCAGGCTGAGAATCAATTTAGACGAAAGTGTGGACTGCAGATGCTGGAGATCAGAGTCAAGATTAGAGTGGTGCTGGAAAAACACAGCAGGTCTGGTGGCATCTGAGGAGCAGAAAAAACGATGTTTCAGGCAAAAGCCTTTCATCAGGTTCCTGATGAAGGGCTTTTGCCTGAAACATCGATTTTCCTGCTCTTCAGATGCTGCCTGACCTGCTGTGCTTTTCCAGCACCACTCTAATCTTGACAGAGTCAATTTGGAGTATCCAATTTTGGGCCTATAGTCGCTTTACAACCATCCCTCATTGTTGATCATTTGAAGCATCTAGTTAAACTGGAATCACAGGCTAAGACCATGCTCTCATGCAGGCACGTTCAAGTTTCAGATGGACAGCCTAACACCCTTAGTATCTAGTTTCTCCATTGCACGTAGACAACAATACTGTATAAACGCATTATCTTTCTTATGCATGTTAATACGTTTAACAGTCCTTAATACAAATAATTTAATACATAAATTGAGAACTAGCATTGATATACACTGGCTTGCCTGTTTGACAATTAGCAGTACTTGATAGAGTGAAATTCATACGGGCAACAATTTACATACTCCTTTTGCAACACAGTTGGGTTTGTTAATTTCTTGACTCCTGCTGTAGGAGCATAAAGTCCATAGTTAGTTTCTAGATGAGGTCCTTCTTCCAGTGAACTAATTTAACCATGAGGTCGATCAAAGTAAATAGGATGAACACATAGCCAGATGTGATAGGAGATGTACTGACGATTGTATCTGCATGTTTGAGCCAGTTATAATATGCATGTTTGAGCAACCAGTTTTAATCAGCCTGAGGACTTCAAGAAGACCTTTGACAAAATGCCGCACAGGAGGCTACTGACTAAGATAAGGACAGAAGCTTGGCTGTCTGACAGAAAGCAGTGAGTGGATATAAAAGGGTCCTTCTGCAAATGGCAGCCGGTGACAAGGCTGAGAGGTGGGACCACAACTTCTCACTTTATACATTAATGCTCTAGAGGGCAGCACGGTGGCTCACAGCGCCAAGGATCTGGGTTCGATTCCTGTCTCGTGGAGTTTGCACATTCCACGTCAGGTGAATTGGCCATGCTAAATTGCCTATAGTGTTTGGTGATGTGTACATTAGGTGCATTAGTCAGAGGTAAATGTAGAATAAAAAGATCGGGAAATGGGTCTTCAGACGGTCAGTGTGGATTTGTTGGGCCGAATGGCCTGTTTCCACACTGTAGAGATTCTGTGTTTCTGTGAATGAACAGAGGGCATTCTGGCTAAGTTTACAGACATACAAAAATAGATAGAAGGACAGGTAGCATTGAGGAGGAGAGGGGGAGGCCATAGAAAGATTTGGACAGGTCAGGAGAGTGGGAAAAGAAGTGGCAGCTGGTGTACAATGTTTGAACGTGTGAGGACAAACACTTCGGTAGGAAAAATAGAGGCATGGACTATTTTCTAAATGGAGAGAAAATTCAGAATTCTGAAGTGCAAAGAGACTTGGGAGTTCGAGACCAGAATTCTCTCAAGATAAACATGCAGGTTGAATCGGTAGTAAGGAAAGCAAATGCAATAATGGCATTTATTCTGAGAGGACTTGAATATAAAAGCAGGGATGTACTTTTGGGGCTCTAGAAGGCTCTGGTCAGAACCATATTTGGAGTTTTGTGTGCAGTTTTGGGCCCCATGTCTCTGGAAAGCTGTACTGGCCCTGGAGCATGTTCAGAGGAGGTTCATGCGAATGGTCCCTGGAATAAAAAGCGTAACATATGAGGAACATTTGAGGATTCTAGGTTTATATTTGATGGAGTTTAGAAGGATGAGGGGATCTAATTGAAACATACAGAATACTGAATGGCCTGGACGGTGTAGATGTTGCGAAGATGTTTCCATTGATGGGAGAAACTAGGACCCAAGGGCACAGCCTTAGAGTAAAGGGAAGACCTTTTAGAATGAAGATAAGGAGAAACCTTTTCAGCCAGAGAGTGGTGAACCTATGGAATTCATTGCCACAGAAGGCTGTGGAGCCCAGGTCATTGAATATATTTAAGATAGAGATAGATAGGTTCTTGAGGATCAAGGGTTACCTGGAGAAAGTGGAAAATGGGTTTGAGAAACTTATCAGCCATGATTGAATCTGCTCTGCCATTCAGTGGGATGAATGGCCTAATTTCTGCTCCTGAGTCTATGGTCTTATGATGTATTGGAGAAGTGTCAGTCAGACTTCCTGGCACCTTGACTTCTAGCCAGTGCCTAAGTGCACTTTACACTTCCCTCATATGGCAAAAGTGAAGGGTGTTGGCATGACCCCACTAGATGCTTTAAACTCCACTCATGACCCCATTGGCCAAGGATGGCAAGACCAAAGAACAATGAAAATTTACAGCCCAGGAACAGGCCCTTCGGCCCTCCAAGCCTGAGCCGATCCAAATCTACTGTCTAAATCTGTCACCCAATTCCTAAGGATCTGTATCCCTCTGCTCCCCACCTACTCGTGCATCTATCCAATCACATCTTAAATGAATCTACTGTGCCTGCCTCTACTACCTCTGCTGGCAATGCATTCCAGGCACCTACCACCCTCTGTGAAAAGTACTTACCGCGTGTACCCCCCTTAAACTTTTCACCTCTCACCCTGAAGGCGTGACCCCTCGTTATTGAATCCTTCACCCTGGGAAAAAGCTTATCTCTATCTACCCTGTGTAATACCCTTCATGCTTTTGTAAACCTCAATCAGGTCCCCCCCCTCAATCTCCTTTTTTCTAATAAAAACAATCCTAATCTACTCAACCTCTCTTCATAGTTAGCACCTTCCATACAGGCAGCATCCTCATAAACCTTCTCTTGCACCCTCTCCAAAGTGTCCACATCCTTTTGGTAATATGGCAACCAGAATTGTACATAGTATTCTAAATGCGGCCGAACCAATGTAGTGTACAATTTTAACATGACCTGCCAGCTCTTATACTCAATACCCCGTCCGATGAACGCAAGCATACCATATGCCTCCTTGACCACTCTGTCTACCTTTGCAGCAACCTTCAGGGTACATTGGACCTGAACTTCCAGATCTCTCTGCTCATCAACTTTTCCCAAGGCTCTTCCATTTACTATATAATTCACTCTAGAATTAAACTTTCCAAAATGCATCACCTCACTTTTGTCTGGATTGAACTCCATCTGCTACTTCTCCGCCCAACTCTCCAGTCTATCTATATTCTCCTGTATTCTTTGACAGTCCCCTATGCTTTCTGCTACTCCACCAATCTTCCTGTCATCTGCAAACTTGCTGATCATACCAACAGTGCCCTCTTCTAGATCATTTATGTATATCACAAACAACAGTGGTCCCAGCACTGATCCCTGTTGAACACCACTGGTTACCTTTCTCCATTTCGAGAAACTCACTTCAACTACTACTCTCTGTCTCCTGTTGCTCAACCAGTTCTTTATCCAC
>NC_057721.1:8007449-8060529 GCF_004010195.1 Chiloscyllium plagiosum
TGATCCAGACTAATCAAACTTCTATCTCTAATCTCAAGATACATCATGTCCCTCTCCTCAGTGAACACTGATGCAAAGTAATCATTCGGAATCTCACCCATTCTTTCAGGTTCGGCACATAGCCTTCCTTCCTTCCTTATACTTTAATGGACCAATCCTTTCTCTAGTTACCCGCTTGCTTCTTATAAAAGAATAAAAGGCTTTGGGATTCTCCTTAATTCTGCTTGCTAAAGCTATTTCATGATCCCTTTTAGCCCGCTTGATTCCTCATTTAAGACTGGTCCTACTCTTCCGATATTCCTCCAGGGCCCATTCTGTTCTTAGCTGCCTGGACCGTACACTTCCCTTTTCCTCTTGGCTAGTCGTACAATTTCTCCTGTCATCCATGATTCACGAATCTTGCCTTTCTTATCCTTTGCTTTTAATAGGACATGCCTATCCTGCAGTATCTTTAACCAATCTTTGAAAGCCTCCCACATATCAAATGTGGACTTTCCTTCAAATAGTTGAATCCAATCTACACTTCCCAGCTCCTACCTAATTTTGATATAATTGGCCTTGGCCCAGTTTAGTACTCTTCCCTTAGGACCACTCTCATCTTTGTGTATGAGTATTCTAAAACTTACAGAATTGTGGTCACTGTTCCCAAAGAAATCCCCACCGCAACTTCTACCACCTGGCCTGGCTCATTCCCCAACACCAGGTCCAATATGGCCCAGTGACAGAAAACTGTATGGCAACCCAAGTAGATGTGCGAAGATCTGCCCTGATAGAACTAGATAGAGGCCTCATATTCTGGCATTTTGGGAAATTCAGATAAAGGTTATTTTGTTAATAAAATCAAGTCGATCCACAAACTGAATTCTGTGTCCGTTTGTCTCCCTCACCAACAAGAGCACTTGGGCACTTTTTAATACATAAATTGGTCAAAGTGTCCAAAGCATGGATAGTACTTGCATCCCTAGGTGGCTTCGAATGGAAGTATTGTATAACCTCCAAAGTCAAATTTACAAACCTTGAACTCTTGGACATTCAGTCTCAGCCTGAATTTAGAGGGCAGCTGCCCCACATGATGGCCAAGATACATGTGGACGAAAGAGGGTGAACATTTCCAACCAATGATCAGGCTACAAACCAGGTGTTTGTCATGTGTGGAAGACAAATAGCCTGTGTTATTACAGGATCGGGGACCCATGAGAAAGGAAATCTTAACATAGGCTAGTATAGGGTCTGGAACCTACAGAAACAGAGACAAGGAAGCCAAATACAGTGTTAGAGGACCAATGAGGTGATGAAAAGTCAGGGACCTGCAAGGATACAGGGACGCTAGATCAGGACTCAAAGTGATAATTGTTTTGTTTGACTGCATTCAAGCAAACAAACATACAAAAGTAACCATAATCTATATTTTACCATATCTAGTTTTTTTAAAAAAGCTGTTTAAATAGGGATATTTATTAAATTTGCCCTTTATAATCAGGCTTCAGAAATATAAATTTGAAGTCCAGAAATGTGCATCTCCGTTGGTTGAACAGCATTATTTCAGTGTGAACTGGACTTGTTAGATATTCCAAAGACTTTAAAAGTATGATCTTATATTTATGTCAAGACTTTGTCCCAAAGAGCTTTAAAGTTAATGGTAACTAGTTTGAAATAAAATTACACTTGGAGTAATTTTAAAATACAGTCATTGTTCTGATCTAAGAAATAAGACAGCTGATTTGCTTGTAGCAAGGTCTCAGCAGCAGCAGATATTGGGTGCGAGACAAGACAAGACCAGAATGTCCTCCTTCAAAATATTTCCACGTCCATGTGAAAGGAGAGTAGGGCCTTGGATGACTGTCTCATCCAAAAGAAGTGACACCTTCAGCAAGAAAATTCACGAGTACTGCAATGGCAATTCCATCTGAATTGTGTTGAAATCTTTGATGTGAAATTTGAATCCAAAATCTTCTGATACAGAAGGAAAAATGCTACTATCGAGTCACAACCAACAGCATTAAACTTATATATTCATGTATACGATAAAACTCAGCTACATATCCATACTCTTGATCCTCTAAGAAATGTAGTTAATTGAATACTGTATCTGTTGTTCTCAACTTAGTCTCAGCGTATGTTGCAAGTTTGTTGAATTTGAAAATTTCATTTCATCCAAGTTTTTTTCCCCATCCATGCTGCATCGGCTCTCCCTGCTGTTATGCATAAGATTTTATTTCCCACCTGTTACCATGTAGGACAGTAGCCAAAACTGCAGTGCATTTTTGAAAGTTCAAACCTTTAAAAGGACAATAATCATGACAGTGTACTCGTCATCATGAGTGTGTTGCTTGCATGATAAGAGAACCTTATGTCAAGCCTAGAAAACATTGTGCGTTAAGTACAGGAATACTACACTTCCCTTAACCCCCACCATTCCAAAATTTGACATTGTATTGTTTCTTCAGTTGGCAGCTTTAAAAAAAAAAATAATGATTTGATCATTCAAATATATAGTGTAGAGATGTAAGCAACAAAACATTAATTTTAAACAAAAGCAGTAGTATAATCAGTATTTGTTTAATATTTGTACAAATCTTGGAAAGGTGACAAAACAACAAATTATGTGAAATTAACTCAATGTGAAAGGATAGCCTTATGTCATGCAGGGACCATAGTTACTAGTGTTTCTAATATGTCCATGTTGTGTCTGATATGTTTCTTTTGTATCTATTCAAATATATAATCTGAGATAAGCATTTCCCAGTGATACACAAAACACATTGTGCTGTATTTTTAATACTGTGGAACAGGAATATCAGTGAGCTATGAATTTATATGTACAGTTTGTACAAAGACACTTTTCTTTCTAATCTTGCCTTTTTTCTAATTTATTAATTACTGTAACTTTTAAGATGTTTCAATATTCTTCTAAGCAATAATAGCTTTTCAAAGATTGTAATGATACAGCCTATTGATACACTATCATTCTGTAATGTGGAGTTGTAGGCTGCAACTTTAGCCCATAATATTGCAGCTTTTTGGTTGATAATCTCACCAATTCCGAATGCTAAAAAGAATACTAAAATACATCTCTGAAATCCAGTATCCACCTTGGCAACTGGCTGCAGGATTGTAGAGTCACCTACCAGCATTTACAAATGATGAGTAATATGAGCAGTGCAAGTATGTGATGTGGGATGATGCCTCAATCGCAAAAATATTAGTATGCGTGATATAATTGGTTTATTTTGGATATATTCAATGATTAATATTTCATTGCTAAGAAAGTTAAGTATGATAAGTCTGATAATTTTATCATTTTGAAATGTTTTGAATGACTAATTTCCTTCAAGACAGAAGAAAAATATGGAAAGCTTGTGACAAGGTGACATAAGTATTGTGCTGTTCAACATTGTGAAAAATGGAACTCTAGCTTATTTCAGTTTTCAATTTACTCAGTTTATTAATTCGTGAACCAACAATGAAGGATGGAAAGCAATGTTTTCTGATATTAGTATGTGTGGGAGTATATGTATTTTTGGAATATGCTGTTAAAGGAGTATTGGTGAGTTGCTGTGATGCATCTTCTGATTAATACACACTGCTGTCACTGCATTAGCAGTGGAGGAGTGAATAGTTAAGGTGGTCAATGGTGTGTAGTCTGCTTTGTCCTGGATGGTGCCAAGCTACATGCGTTGTTGGAGCTGCCACCATTCAGACAAGTGGAAACCATTTAAACACATTGTTCGCTGATGTCTTGAAAATGGTGGACTAAATAGAGAGTAAGGAGGTGAGTTACCTGCTGCTGCAAAATATCTAACCTTTGACCTGCTCTGTAACCATAGTATTGCTGCTTGAGGACACGAGTTGCTCATTATCTGCGGCAGGTAAATTGGTGAGAATTAGGTCAAATAGGTTCTGCCATCATTAGGTTTTCTCACTACCTTTGTCAGGTCCAGTCGAGCAGATTTGTCATTCACGAATCACCTGATTTGATCGGTAGTGATGTTACTGAGCCATTCTCAGTAATTAACATTAAAGAGATTTGAGTGACTTAGTAGTCATCAAAGTTATTATGAGCCTCCATCCTGTGATGACAATCCTTTTCTGAAATGACATTTACTGAACAAGTTAGCTTTGTGAATCGCCATTATTGATATTAGCTTTCTTTTATTTCAGATTTATTTCATGAACTGAATTTAAAATTCTTCAACCTGATGGTTTTGAACTCATTGATTTACTTGACTCAATGTATAAGTGACTTTACCGCTAAGCGACATACCTATTACACATCCAAAACACAATTCAAACTCCTGTAATACCTGAAACCTCCAATTTTCCAACACAGAGTTACAATGCAAAAACAGGTTACCGAGCCTTACCAATCTGTGCAAACCTGTTAGCGCCAGATGTATTCTTAATCCTGTTCATTCAGATGCCTATTTGATCCATCCTTAAATGTTGACATAGTCTCTGTTTCAATCACTAAATCTACTTGTGCGTCCACAACCACACAATGCTGTTTAGCACTTAATCTTGCAATGCACAATCTTACTGTACCCCTCATTCTGATTCCACTGGAAGCAGCCTGTTTCTACACCAGCCCTGTCAAATTGTCCTTAGACTCCTCTATTCTAATGAAATTTGGTTCATTGCTTTCAGTTTTCATTTTTACCTGTCTAAACTATTTGGAATGTAATGCTCTTAAGTATTACAGACCTGCTCCTCACAGCATTGCTTTCAAACTAATCCTCACAGATGACAGAATTTCTGTCTCCCAACTTTATGGTTCAAGTTTGAATTCCAGGTTATCTTGTCATCCTAACTTGCCTAGCAAATGTGAATTCTATCAATTTTCAGCCATTTATTTAACACCTTTTTCTAGCTTGTTGGCAAAGCAGATAAACATGTCGTCCCAGAGTAGATAAATACCTTGCTAAGACATATATTTTTGCTCTTGTTTCCTGCTATTCCATTGCCTTGTGAAGGAAAACAAATGCATACTGGAAGCAATGAGTGTTATTTGACTCTCCCAGAAGAGTATACAGCCTAAGGTGGAAAGGGAGTGTGTTTGGGGCACACAGTTAAATGCAACAAAGTTAAATGAAGTTAAATGATCTTTCCCTTTCCATCTGTTTTGGTTGTTTGCATGTTTTGAAATTCTTCAGTTCTGCCAACAAGGCAAAATGTCTGGATACTTTTTTTTTATGTGTGTATGTTTTGTTGCAGATTTATAAAGGTCCAGAAACAACATTCCAAGTTTCAAACCTCCAGTTGAACTGTGAATATCGTTTTCGTGTGTGCGCCATTCGCCAGTGCCAAGATACTCAAGGGTTTCATGATCTGATGGGCCCTTATAGTGCTACTGTAACATTATACTCTCAGAGGAATGAGACACCAGCCAATAGCAGCAAAAGCACCACAGAAGTCACAAAGACAACACAGACATTAAGTGATGAGCAGTGTGCTGCCCTCATTCTTGCATTGTTCGCTATAGTCTCCATTTTGATTGCTTTCATTGTTCAATATTTTGTCATCAAGTAAAAAAAGTTTAGTATTTGAATGTCTCTTGCCATGTATTACTTGTGTTGTAATATTAAATAATTGTGATTGATTCTGCTTTTAAATTGATACTGATATCCAATTGTCACAAAGGCTCTTTGCCAACATCTCAGCTATTGCTTTTCCCCTAATTCATGTGTGTTACTGAAAGTCTGACCGTGTAGAGAATACCACAGAGATATGTTGAAATATTAACAGTCTCATATACAGCAAGTGACATCTGTGTAAATCCAGTGGCACTTTACAATATACCCCTTGAAGCAACTGTTTTGAGTGTTGGTATGGATGTAAAGTTAAAGCATTGTACTGAGTTTTTCAAATAACTTTACAATGTGAGATCATTTGAAAATATAGAGGTAGGGAAGGGAAAATTGATGCACTTTAGTGCAGTCTATTGAATATATTGCAATAACAGAAATTGGGGGTATTAAATTCTGTGTAGCATGTCAGGTAAAATGCATAACAGTAGTGAACCCAAACTGTGAAACTTTGAATCTTTAGTAGTTGTGCAATTCCTACCTCTTCTAAAATGTGACTTAAAAGTTGAAGAGGACCACTTCATACTAAATTGCCAGTAAACATGGGAGAATGTGACTGTGTGGGTAAAAATGTAATAGGTTTGAATATTCCATTGCCAGGGTCTTTGCACCACTGAAACAAATTAAATTATCACTTTTTTTTCAAAATGTCCTGCATACAAGCTATAATGTTTTTATTCACTGCTTCACAGATTATATCTCAGGCACTTTTTAATTTTAGCAGTTTATTTAAGCAAGGAAATACTTCACATTTCAATATCACTATTAAGAATTCAGCTTAGATGCATAACAAATTTAATGGTTAATTTCATAGGCCTCCAGAGGTAAAAATTAATCCGTAAGTGTTCAACACTATATCAGAGAAAAAACAATAACAGCATTAAATATCTCTAGAATAGCAAAACATTGTTTTGCAAAGATCTTCAAAAGGAAAATAGTGATGTTCTATGTTATTAATTTATATATTTCTTAAAAAGTAGTCAACAGTAATGCACTTGAGTACTTTGCAGTTGTTGTAAGTTACGCAACTAGAGCTACGCACCATTGTATAGGAGCCTGTTGTTGGACTAATATTCAATTATGCTATTTAGTATCTTTAAGAAGTTCCCCTTATTTGCACATAATCACTGAATCAGTTTTGTTAAAGGATACCTGGATTTGTTAGAATGTCACTTGCCTATCAATAATTATTTACTTATATAATTAGTGCAATTTATTCTATTGGTTTTGTTTTGTTGCAACTGATTTCATATTTATTACAATTATAGGCATAAAATGCTAGTTAACACTTTTTGTGGTTTATGTTGTCAGATACATTGTGCTGCAAATTGTTTTGTTTTGATGTGCCACTTTATCTGAAGGAGTGAATGGGTAATATGAAAGTTTGGTAATATACACGACCCCTGTTCAAATTGACCTTATACTTCACAAGGCAGATGTTTACATTTCCCTTTATTTTCAGTTGAGCAATGTGTTGCACTTCAGTGTTGGTGAGTATCACCCAATGAAAGTGTACTGTCCTTCTCGGTTTGGAAGGCTGCAAACACATTGTTTTGTGACCGATCCTTTTTCCTATCCCCCATCTTCTTAAATATTTCCGCATTTTGCTTTTGTTTTAAACAGACCTGTTTGACAACCAGAGAAAGGTCATAAATCAAATTGGGAGATGCACCATTTGTCTTTCTAAGTTTCCCTTGGCATTATTTTAAATTAGCCAGAAATTAAATGTCCTTAACATAGTCTCTTTAAAACTACAGCCTTAATTACATTTATGTACTTTGCTGAAATTATTTGCTTCGGTGGGATTTTTTTCATATCCCCACAAACTAATGTGATACATGATTTCTATTGTACCAATATCTTTTTTAAATGTATAAAGTATTTGGCCAGCTGGATTCTGTAAGATGATGTATGAATGTTTGATTTTTGAAGGCTGCATTTCATTGCCCAGTGTGGGTTTGATTTTAAAACGGTCTCCTGAACTTGTTGTAAAAGCTGGAAGAATTTATTTTGACAGTCAAAATTCAAATTCATTCCTATTTTTGATAGTTGCATATAACCAGTCATTTATAAATGTAACTGTATTTTCCATAATCTCTCATTGCAGTTTTCTGTATTGGGGATAAGTGATTTTTAAATGTAACTAAGCTTCATTGTTACCTCATTGATTGTACATTCCAAAAACTATTGAAACTTTTGAAACCATTCCAAATATATGACATATCACTTGTATCATATCAGACTTGGTACTGATAATGTAAAGCTGCCATTATATGTTTAACTCTTAAATATATATTGAAATCCAAACTGTAACTTAATAAGTAATGCATAAAACAAAATCCATGCACAATAAACTGTGTCTGATTCTTTGCATTATCTATTGTTTATTTGAGAACTTGGCCGTTATCTAAGAAATTGTTTATTATTTTTTGGAATTGAATAGATGTTCACCATTGATCAAGCCTTTCTAGCTCTCTAAGGAAAGACAGAGGCTTACATACCCTTTTTAATCTGAGATAAGCATCAGTGTGTTTGTCAAATATTTAATTACGTGTTATGTGCTTTCCGCTGTTACATAGTTTCTGGGTCACAGGGCCTTTATTAGTAAGTAACACTTGCTGAACAGAATAAATTCTGATTGTATAATGGAGGGAAAGGCATTTCTGTAATAGCTGAAGATAACAGATTGAGGATGTGGGATTATCATTATCAGAAATTAACCTGTACCAGCAATATCAAACATTGTAGTTACAGAGGTTATGCACTTAAAGCAAATAGCTCACTGCTGATCCTTAAAGCCTGTCCATCATCTACAAGATCCAAATTATAAATATGCACCACTCAACAGCTGTGCAGCTGTGATGTTTGAATCACAGTCATCAGTAGGGGAGGCAATCGAAAAATATTATCGCTAGACTATGAACCAATGAAGGTAAAAACATTTGTGGCCTCATTCTTACCGATCTGCCTGCCGCAAATGCATCAGTTCATGACAGTATCTGTAAAGTGACCACTACACAGTCTTTGTGAAAAAACTAACAGTTTTTTAGTCAACATTAGATTCTAAATTACTTGTATTCAATTCATATTGAGAAGACCTTGTTTCTTGTGTTGTGTGGCACAACCATCATGCTAAATGGAATAGACTTCCATCATATCAAGCAATTCAAGACTGCCCATTCATGAGGCACAGTGGACCATCAGCAGTAGCAGAATCGTGCACAATCTGCAGCCTCGTGTCCTAGACTACTCCCCCATTCTACTGTTACTACTAAGTCAGCAGATCAACCCTGATTCAGTAAAGAGCTGCAGGAGGGCATGCCTAAAAATACGGTGTCAACCTGGTGAAGCTACAAAACAGAACTAGAATGTGTGAAACAGCATAGGCAGCAAATGGGAGCTGAGAATACAGTTAAGCGATCCCACAACCAACAGATCTAGTCGTGATTGGTGGTGGCAATTAAACAGTTCACTGGAGAAGGAGGCTTTAGAAGGATCCCCACCCTCAATGATGGAAGAACCCAGCACTCCAGCGCAAAGGGTAAGTTTGAAGCATTCACACATCAGGAGTGCCAGATGGATGGTCCATCCTTACCTCCTCCAGAGGTCCTCAGATTCAGAGATGTGTGTGTTCTACCAATTCACTTCACATGATATCAAGAAATGGTTGGAGGCACTGGATACTGCAAAGGCTTTGGGTCCTGACAACATTCCAGCAATGATACTGAAGACCTTACTGCATCCCTAGCCAAGCTGTTTCAGTACAGTTACAACACTAGCATCAACTCAACCATGTGGAAGGTGAAAGTGAGGACTGGAGAACAGAGTCGAGAGTGTAATGCTTAAAAGCACAGCAGGTCAGACAGCATCTGAGGAGCAGGAAAATCAACAATTCAGGCAAACACCCTTCATCAGGAATGAGTTCATTCCTATAGATGGGCTTTTGCCCAAAATGTTGATTCTCCTGCTCCTTGGATGCTGCCTGACCTGCTGTGCTTTTCCAGCACCACACACTCGATGCTCAACCATGTGGAATTTCTTACCCCCATTCCTTCATAGAACGTAAGCATTGTTGGCTTGGGCAGCATTTATTGCCCATCCCTAATTGCCCTGAGGGTAGTTATGTGTCAACCACGTTGCTGTGGGTCTGGAGTCACATGTAGGTCAGATAGGTCAGGGACAGCACTTCCTTTGCTCAAAGAGGCATTAAAGATTAAAGGATTTTTCTGACAATCAACAACAGTTTCTTAGAATCCAATGATGACTAGCTAACTTGAATTCAGTTCAAATTCCATTATCTACCATGGTGGAATTCAAATCCAGGTTCACAGGTATCTCCTACATACAAAAAGCATGATAAATCCAACTTAGCCAATTACCACCAGTCAGTCTAGCTTCAATTATCAGTAAAGTAAAGTAATAAAATGTGTCATCGATAGTACTATGATGAAACTCAGCAATAACCTGCTGTCTGAGACCCAGTTTTGTTTAAACACGGCCACTCAGTTCCTGACCTCATTATGGCCTTGGTTCAAATGTGGACATGAAAGCTGAAGTGGTAGTGTTCAAAAATCATTGTGCAATGTTCAGCACCATTTATGACTCCCCAGATACTGAAGCAGTCCATGTCCAAATGTGGCAAGACTTGGAAAATGCCCAGACGTGGGATGAACTGTGGCAAGTAATGTTTGCACTACACAAAAGCCACTCAGTGACCATCTCCGACAAGAGATAATCTAGGGTCACACAGCACGGTAACAGACTCTTCAGTCCAACCAGTCAATGCCGAGCAGAATCCCAAACTAAACTAGTCCCATCTACCTGCTCCAAGCCTGTATCCACCCCCCCCCCCCAACCTTCCTTATTCATGTACATATCTAAATGATTTTTAAAGATTGCAATTGTACCCACATCCACCACTTTCTCAAGAAGTTTGTTCCACAAACAAACCAACCTCTGTGTAAAAAAAAAAATTGCCCTTTGTGTCATTTTAAAAATAACTATTGCCCCTTGATATTCAATGGCACTACTATTACTGAATATCCCACTGTCAATATATTGGGGGTTGCCATTAGCTAGAAACTCAACTGGACTAACCATATAAACACAAGAGAAGCTAGGAATTCTGCAATGAGTAACTCACCTTCTCACTTCCCAAGACCTGCCCATGATAGAAGTCAGGAGTTTGATGGAGTACAGTTCCAACAACACACAAGAAGCTTTGCACTACCCAGGAAATCCACAAACATCCACTTTCTTGCAGATTTGTAAGGCCATGAAAGAAGCAAACTAAATGTTAAGCTTTATTTCCAGAGGAATAAAATCACAATGTATGGAATTGATACTCGATCTACATCAAATATTTGACTACATTAGCATATAATTGCACTTGAGTGAAGCATGAACACTGCCTTGGACTGGTTGGGTCAAATAACCTGTTTCTGTGTCCTATGCATTCTTCAGTTCTGTGGCGGTGTGTTTACCAGTGGGTCAGAAGGTTAAAAGTTCCGATCACTCTGTCAGGAGACTTGATACTTAATGCAATATTGAGGCACTAACAGAGTTATTGGCTTTTGGAAAGAAACTTTAACTCTCGTCCTGTCTGCCCTTTGAGGGAGACATAAAAAACAGAAGATTTCTCTCATGTCCTGATGGATATTTATTCCTGTATCAATATCACTACAAGAATAGACACTTATTATTTTCTAATTGTGATTTATGGGCTGTGTGCAAATTAACCACTGCATTTCTACCATAAAACCATCAACCTGTACATTTAAAAAATATTTTAATGACTGTATAATGCTTTCGGACAACTTGAGGGCACTAACATGATGAAAAGCACTTTCTTATTAGTTTCATGAACTCAATGCATTGGGAAACTAGATGAATTGTAAACAAGTATATCTACACAAATATGCACCAGCAACTCATCTGCATGTATAGCTTTCTAGTGGTGACCTCCAAGCACATAATGGCAATGATGTAAAGATTCCAAGACCACAACCAGTAATTCCAAATGTACACAACTCTTATATAGTGAATCATGAAAGATCCACAAGGGAACCAAAAACACCTTTTCCTGAGAAATTTGAATAAAGATTTTTCACTTCAATCCCTTACTTGATTATGTTACCAACGTTGCAATATTTAAGAGGCATTTGGATGGGTATATGAATAGGAAGGGTTTGGAGGGATATGGGCTGGGTGCTGGCAGGTGGGACTAGATTGGGTTGGGATATCTGGTCAGCATGGACGGATTGGACCAAAGGGTCTGTTTCCATACTATACATCTCTATGACTCTATGACATGGGTTATCTGAGATAAATGCCTGTTTTTAACATGTAACAATGGAACTTGGAATCATGGCTTTGGTCCAAGAACATAGGCAACTTCCGTCTTCACTGATAGATTTAGTTCAGGATTTTAAACAAAAGCACCGTGGAATAGTAAGCAGAGATTTGTTATAGGAGGACATGACTGGCAGACTTATCAGGTTTCTCAAATATTTACTAAAACTGTAATCTGCTTCCGTTATACTATGTTGTGCGGTTGCTGTTTACACATCTCCCTATTGAGAATTTGTTTAATTAGTGTAACACCCTCTAGTGTCCAGATTTATTAGAGCAGCTGGTTAAACAAGACCCCTCATTAGAAACAAAAGCAGCAAAGACAAGAAATACATGTAGTATATGTCATCATATACGGTACGGTGGCTCAGTGGTTAGCACTGCTGCCTCATAGCACCAGGGTCCCAGGTTCAATTCCAGCCCCAAGCAGCTGTCTGTGTGGAGTTTGCACATTCTCCCTGTGTCTGCATGGGTTTCCTCTGGGTGCTCCAGTTTCCTCCCACAATCCAAAGATGTACTGGTTAGGTGGAGCGGCCATGCTAAATTGCCCATAATGTTAGGTGCATTGGTCAGAGAGAAATGGGTCTGGGTGGGTTACTCTTCAGAGAGTCGGTGTGGACTGGTTGGGCCAAAAGGCCTGTTTCCACACTGTAGGGTTCTAATCTAATCATCTGTAAAGGTCAATGTTAGATGAAAGTTTCAGGTAAGTTTACAGCCAAATGTGTCTTTTTTTTTGTAGCGTTGGCTATGCATTTATAATCTATGTATTTCCAATTTTCAGAATTCTCTTCTTTTTCCTTTTATTTGTGCTTTTCATCATAATGGTGTCCCCCACATGCAATCTTTACCTGATGTTGCATTAACATTAACTTTAAAATTCTGGTACTACAAGTTTTTTAACAAGGCAAATAAGTACTCTTGAGTCTCTGGTTCCAGTGTGAAATAGTGAGATTTGAGCATTAATCTCCCCTGTTACATTTTAAATGGAAACAGAACAGGGCTATCCTTAAATATGTTTGTGGTTGATTCCAGTTGCCTTTGTGCCAATGACTGAATGCAGATTTGCATTCTAGAGGAAAGTGGTTTACTTTCTCACTTGAACTCCTTAAAATCAAGTTTACCGTACTAAAAAAGATAATAATAATTGAAGAATAACTTTCAGCAAATCTAAAATACTGGAGTACAATGTTATTTACAGAACAGGGTTTATGATTCCCTGACATAACTATCTCTCCTCTGGCTGAATATCAAATTCAAAAGAATGGTTCTGAAAAACAGAATATAAACTTTTTTAAGAATAGGAAATATTATAGTACTCAAGTAGTCTGTTCCTCGTTCAACCACATCATTTGCTTCTCATCATATCCCACATCATTTCCATCTAAGAGACCCAGCACGTTGTTTGCTGAATCCCACCATACTTTTCCCTTTATTATTCTGCAACTATCTTTTGTGTGAAGAAGAACCCCCTTTATTTTTTACTTTTCTTAACTGTTACTTGAACCCTCTCCAACTGTGAACAATTTATTCACATTTGTGTATCACAAAGTTCATTATAGCAACTAAACTAAGTCAGATCAATTAATATATACATTGGTAATAATATTTGTATCATTAGGAGTGCTTAATTCAAAGAATAGTTGTGGACATAATCATTATGCACTCAAACTACTTTGAAACCCAAATTGTTATCTTAAAATGATAATGTAGGGTGTCTAGCAGTGCAGCTGTAGTGTCCCTACCTCTGGACCAGACAGTCTTTGTTTAAGACCCGCCTGTCTGAACAGATTGATTAGAAACAATTGGATATAGTGGATCAAACATTGGCTTTGGGTTGCTCCAGATTCAAATCCAACTCAGACTTGGGATGTTTCTGTCAGCTGCTGTGAGGTTCCCACATCAGATAAATTGGGCTATTAAGTTCCTGGAACGCATGGGCATCCAAAACTAATTAGCAATCTCAGTCAGAACTAGAAAAATTTTTTTAAAGCATGTTATAATCCTTCAGAGATAATGTACATTTTTGGCAGAAATTATCCTTGAGTGTTACAAGAGTTTGAGTGAGTTATGAAATCTGAAACCTTTGGAATTAGTTTAAATGATGGCAATGTCATTTCTTATCCCTTTAAGTTTTCTGCTCCTCAGAAAATTGAGGTTTTTTGGTGGAAAAGGAAGGACATTAGTTGCAGTGTAATTAGAGATGCATTAGAGTCATACCTGGAAACTGACTGAAACTCGCAGAATTTTCCTTCAAGATGGTCACAGTTTCTTTATCTCCTTTTTATTATACTTTCCCCAGGAGTTGGCATTAGCAATCAATGGTGAAAGTGGAGCATCTAATGGATTGAATGAACATTGATGCACTTCTTAATATGAATAGCAATGACGGTATATAAAATCAGCAGAAAACCAGACACAATTGCCAAGTCCAAGTAAGATACAGCATGAACTGTTTTTTGTTCAAATAAAAAATAATCTAGTTTCAAATTAGGGTGGTATAATTGTATCATCACAATGTGGAATCAATACTTTTATATTGAAAACGGGAAGATGTATCTATTGAAAACATACATAAACCTTGATAAATATCAAAGTAAAATTGATGCCAGATTTTTTTGTGGTTCATGAATGAAATTTGCAGAGCAGTTGCCATCAGAATTCTAATGTTACATCCATATATATGTCACTTATAGAATCATGCCTTACCAACTTAATAGAGTTATTTGAGGAAGTGACCAAGTTGATAGATGAAGGAAGAGCTGTAGATGTCATATACATGGGCTTTAGTAAGGCATTTGATAAGGTTCCCCATAGAGAAAGTGAAGTCACATGGTGTGCAGCATGTTCTAGCTAGGTGAATAAAGAACTGGTTGATCAACAGGAGACAGAGAGTAGTAGTTAAAGGGAGTTTCTCAAAATGGAGAAAGGTGACCAGTGGTGTTCCATAGGGATCAGTGCTGGGACCACTGTTGTTTGTAATATATATAAATGATCTGGAAAAGGGCACTGTTGGTATGATCAGCAAGTTTGCAGTTTACACAAAGATTGGTGGAGTAGCAGAGAGCATAAAGGACAGTCAAAGAATGCAGGAGAATATAGATAGACTGGAGAGTTGGGCGAGGAACTGGCAGATGGAATTCAATCCAGCCAGATGTGAGGTGGTGCGTTTAGGCAAGTTTAATTCTAGACCTGGCAGGTCATATTAAAATTGTACGCGACGTTGGTTAGGCTGCATTTAGAATACTGTGTACATTTCTGGTCACCACATAAGCAAAAGGATGTGAACACATTGGAGAGGGTGCAGAGAAGGTTTACGAGGATGTTGCCTGGTATGGAAGGTGCTAGCTATGAAGAGAGGTTGAGTAAGTTAGGGTTGTTTTCATTAGCGAAAAGGAGATTGAGGGGGGACCTGATTGGGGTTTACAAAATCATGAAGGGCATAAACAGAGTATATAGAGATAAGCTTTTTCCCAGGGTGAAGGATTCAATAACGAGAGGTCACGCTTTCAAGGTGAGAGGTGAAAAGTTTAAGGGGGATACACGTGGCAAGTACTTTACACAGAGGGTGGTGGGTGTCTGGAACACATTGCCAGCAAAGGTGGTAGAGGCAGGCACGGTAGATTCATTTAAGATGCATCTGGACAGATGCATGAGTAGATGGGGAGCAGAGGGATTCAGATGCTTAGGAATTGGGCGACAGATTTAGACAGTAGGTTTGGTTCAGCTCAGGCTTGGAGAGCCGAAGGGCATGTTCCTGGGCTGTAAATTTTCTTTGCTCTTTGTTCTTTATATTCAACTGGGTGGATTTCAGTTTAGCTGAGAATATTTTCATCTGACATATCGATATAAATTTCAATAAAGAAAGATAATTCAGGGCTGTTAACTCATTCATGTCTACAATATTCACCTGCAATGTGATCTTAGTTGGCATCTCCACCCAGCAAAGCTCCAAAGCAGCTGTATCCGCTCACGGATCCCATAGCTGAAGAGGCCTCCAACCTGCTGTTAATATATCTCAACATGCCCTTCCCTTTATTACCCAGTCAACATAATTGTTTCTCAAACATATAAAATATATAAATTGTCCACTTATTGAATTATGTAAAGCTTTAATTTGTTCAAATCTGTGACAGGGTCTCACTGGTGATCTTTAAGTGATTGGATGTGGGGACTGTGTAAGGGCAAATATTCATTAGTACAGAGGAATATTTTGGAGATTGCTGTGCCAAATAATCACAAATTAGATGTCAAATACAGCAAGGTTTATAATTAAATGATCATGCAATAATATAAACCATAAATTCACTGAAATTTGAGTCATATGGCAGTTGTCCAGACCTACTGAAGCTATACCAAAAGAAATGACACCTCACTGAAAGTTTTAGCACATGCTATAATAACAACTACATTTTATTGCATGTTCCTTTATCACTGCATTTATCATAAGAAAAGTTTGCTGTTGTTTTTAAACCTGCAGTTTTGCACAATCCTCAAAACCTTATTCTCATGTGTCACATTTAATATTGGTTGAAAGCAATTTATCGATTATAATTAGATACCTCCTGACATGAGATAAATTCATTATAATGAGTACAGAATAGAGAAAATACAATTAGTGCTGAAATTGGCAAACCAGACCTTATTTAGATCGATCCCATCACATCGTTATTGGCTTAGAATAGGTGCACAAAATTAAAAAGCACACTTTGTATATGAGCCATGTGTTTTTCATTCATTCACAGCATCTGAGTGTTGTTGACAAGGCTAGCATTTGTTGCTTATCTTTATCTGCCCTTGACAAGTAGATTTGGAATCAGCTTTGCTGTCTGCCACACTTCCAAGTTCAATATAATGAATAGAATTTTAAATTTTGCTCTGTCTTCAAATGCCTGAGTTATTTTATCAAAAATGGAAGTGATCCTAACATTGAACCTTTATGAACACCACTGTCGACCATCATCCAGTCTGGCTTGGTGATGACACCCAGTTCTAACTCACCAGCACCTCTGTCAATATCTCCACTCTCCCGACATCATCAAAATGCTTGTCTGGCATCCAGTACTAGAGAAGCAAACATGTTCTCCTATTAAATATTGAGAAGAGTGAAGTCATTGCTTTTGGTTTCCTGCCCAAAACCTCTATCCGTCCCAGACAATACTTCACAAATTTGGTTTGAAATTTGACACTGAGATGAACTTCTGACCGTATATTCACACAGCTTGAATCACCTATTTCTGTATCCATAGTGTCAACCAAATCAGCCTCCCTTCAGCTTATCTGAAGTTGAAAGCCTCAAGCACATCTTATCACTCTGCTAATTAATTATTCCATTGGACTCTTGATCTGCCTCCCATATTCTACCTTCTCGAAATATAAGGACACCAAAACTCTGCTGCCTGTATCTTAATACATATCAAATTCCAATCAACTGTCATCCACAGCCAACACCCAACCAAAATCACTGTTAGAAAATGATTTGGTTTTTACTGTAGTGCTGTCTATAAGATTATGTCACACATAATGTTGTCATTGTGTACAGGAACACTGCCAGAAGACTGGAGGATAGCAAATGTTGTCCCCTTGTTCAAGAAGGTGGGGGGGGGGGGGGAGGTAGAGACAACCCAGGTAATTATAGACTAGTGAGCCTTACATTGATTGGGTAAAGTGTTGGAAAAGATTATAAGAGATAAGATTTATAATCATCTAGAGAGAAATTAGTTGATTAGGGATAGTCAACACGGTTTTGTGAAGTGTAGGTCATGTCTCACAAACTTTATTGAGTTCTTTGAGGTGGTGACCAAACAGGTGGATGAGGGTAAAGTGGTTCATATGGTGTATATGGATTTCAATAAGGCATTTGATAAGGTTCCTCACAGTAGGCTATTGCGCAAAATACGCAGGCATGGAATTCAGGATGATTTAGCAGTTTAGATCAGAAATTGGCTAGCTGAAAGAATTCAGAGGGTGGTGGTTGATGGAAATGTTCATCCTGAAGTTCAGTTACTAGTGGTGTACGGTAAGGATCTGCTTTGGGGCCACTGCTGTTTGTCATTTTTATAAATGACCTAGATGAGGGTGTAGATGGATGTGTTAGTAAATTTGTGGATGACACTAAGGTCGGTGGAGTTGTGGATAGTGCTGAAGGATACTACAGGTTACATCGGGATATAGATAAGCTGCAGAATTGGGCTGAGAGGTGGCAAATGCAGGAAAGTATGAGGTGATTCACTTTGGAAGGAGCAAAAAAAATAAAGAGTATTGGGCTAATGGTAAGATTCTTGGCAGAGTAAATGAGCAGAGAGATCTCGGTATCCACATACATAGATCCATGAAAGTTGCCACCCAGGTTGATAGGGTTGTTAAGAAGGCAGATGGTGTGTGAGCTTTTTTTGGTAGCGGGATTGAGTTTCAGTGCCACGAGGTCATGCTGCAGCTGTACAAAACTCTGATGTGGCTGCAGTTGGAGTATTGCGTACAGTTCTGGTCACCGCATTATAGGAAGGATGTGGAAGCTTTGGAATGGGTGCAGAAGAGATTTACTAGGGTGTTGTCTGGTATGGAGGGAAAGTATTATGAAGAAAGGCTGAGGGACTTGAAGCTGTTTTTGTTAGAGAGAAGAAGGTTGAGAGGTGGCTTAATTGAGACATATAAGAAAATAAGAGGGTTAGATAGAATGGACAGTGAGGGCCTTTTTCCTCAGAAGGTGATGGCTAGCATGAGGAGACATAGCTTTAAATTGAGGGGTGATAACTATAGGACAGATGTCAGAGGTAGTTTCTTTACTCAGAGAGTAGTAGGGGCACTGCCTGCAACAGTTGTAGACTCACCAACTTTAAGGGCATTTGAATGGTCATTGGATAAATATATGATGATAATGGAAAAGTGTAGGATAGATAGGCTTCGGATTGGTTTCACAGGTCAGCGCAACATCGAGGGCTAAAGGGCCTGTCCTGCTCTGTACTGTTCTGTGTTCTATATGTCATTGCTGCTACATTTTCTTGTTTCTCAACACCGAACATTTTGTTGGCTGGGTATCACTTTTCAATGTGAAGATGTAAAAGGAACTATGTAAGTACAAATTCTTTATTCCAATAGTCATAATCCCTGATATTTGGAATGGTTCTAAGGAAAGGTCATTTAACTGAAATGTTGGCCTAGAAATTCCAATCAATCATTTATCCACTCCTGATTGGGTGAAAAGAACATACATTTACATTCTGATGACATGTGCCCTGGAAATTCATCGACAGTAGCCTTATATTAACAAAAGGTACACAATTAAGTCACCTCTCAACCTTCTTCTCTCTAACAAAAACAGCTTCAAGTCCCTCAGACTGTCCAGAGACCTTCTCAGTCAGCAGAGAAGATTGGCAGCTGAAACCACGCCCACTTTGTGCAGCAGTAACTGTGCTATATTTCACATTTAAATGTCCAGAAGCACAGACAGCTGATGAGAGAGTAAGTACTTAGGTAAATGAGGGACAGATAGGTAAGAGTGCAGGGCACAGTTGGCTTAGGTGGGAAGGGTGCCAAGTGGGTTCAGGAGGGTTGGATGTCGAATGCTGAGGGGGTGTGGCATTTCATGGGTTTGTGGGGGTAGAGTGCCAGGTGGGGATGTTGAATCTCATGAGGAAGGGAATGCATTGGGTCTGGATTGGCAGCAGGGTGCTGGGACTGGTTAGGATTTGGGGGGTGTGGGAGGTTCTTTTGTCCTATTTCTTTTTTTTAACTGGCATGCAGCATTCAGAGAGCGAGAGAGGGTCTTTACTTGCACCACAGGAGTAACTTGGAGATAGTTCTTTGATTCTGACCATCACAGCACACTGATGTTCAAACCTAGGCTGGTACACAAGATTGTTCAATTCCACTGCTAGACTCCAGTAAAATTGAAACTGGCTTTTTAACCTCTATCCTTGTTTGTTCTTGAAAGGGAAACACACAAAATGTGTCTGCAGTTTGGGACATATTCAGCAAGAGCGTGCTTGCTGTTGAGCCGGGGTAAATCAATCTCTCATTATCTCTGCAGACACAAGAAATCACAGTCCAGTTTCTGTTTTGATTTTTCTTCCCCTCCTCTTTTGAAGAGGTATTCTTTGAAGCTACATTTTCTTGTAGGTATGAATTTTGTTTCCAGGCAACCACTCACTTTATATCACAGTCATCTTTGGCTGTAACAGCCTTCTTCTAAATATCACATTTTGGAATGATAAGTTAAAAACCTCAGTCCTGCTTTGGATTTGTAACTGCTTGCAGTTTGAATGGTTAAGGTACTCCTACAATGCTATTAAGAAGGGAGTTCATGATTTTGACCCAGTAATGATGAAGCAACACCAATATATTTCTGAATCCGACTGGTGGTGATTTGAAAGGGGGATGTAGAAGTGTTTCCATTTGCCCTCAACCTCTGTTTGTGGTTTGAATTGCGGTGGTACATCTTGATTTTATTTGACTTGATTTATTGTCACGTGTACATAAGTACAGTGAAAACCTTTGTTTGCGAGCAATTGCGAGCATGCAGATCATTGGGTGAAACAAAACATAGAGTAAGATATACAGGTTACAATGCACAGGACGTGCGCTAGGCAAGATCAACATTAACATATTGTACATGGGGTGTACTGCAAACACAATATCCCAGTGTTGGAGGGAGTAAATGTTAAGATGGTGATGGTGCCGAATACATGAGCTGCTTTATCCCGGATTGTGTCAAGCTTCTTGAGTGTTGTTAGAGCTGCTCTTGCGTTACTGAGAGAAGCATTCTATTCACACTCTTTGATTTAGATCTAATACTGTAGATAGTGTACGGGCTTTAGGGAATCAGGAGTTTACTGACCTGTTGCAGAATTCCTAGCTTCTAACCTGGTCTTTCAGTCGCTGTATTACTGCCGTTTGTTCCAGTCAGTTTCTGGTCAACCACTCCCAGGATATTGATAGCGGAAGACTGGTTAATGCCATTAAATGCCAAGAAGCAATGGCTAGACTCCCTCTTGTTGGAGAATGTCATTGTCTGGCACTGTGTTACACAATGGATTGGCCATGCTAAATTGCCCATAGTGTCCAGGGATGTGTAGGTTAGTTGCGTTAGCCTTGGGAAATGTAGGGTTACAGGTAAAGGGTAGGGGAATGGGTCTGGGTGAGATGCTCTCCAGAGGGTAGGTGTTGGCTTGTTGGCCCGAAAGGATTCTATGGAATTCTATAGACGTTACTGAATGGTGAGAGTTTTCTGTTTAGATTCTTTTCTTAATTTCGGATTCCAAACATCGGTTTTATTTTTGCGATTGTTAGTCTCAGATTAAAACATTTTGATTTTCGTCTTAATTCAATTGAACTGAGTCTAAGGCCAACCTTTCAATCATGGGTTTCAGAGAGGGATGTCTGGCTGGTTTCTAAGTATTTCAATAAATCATTCCACTCCAGTGGGGGAAAAAAATCTTCCCAACTTTTGTTTGATGTCTGTAGTATTTCCCAACTTTGGACATTGTTACAACATTGCTTTTCTTCATGTGGCTTTCAAAGTCTCGGTTCTTTTCAGAATTCTTACATTCTGCCTTTGAGCTACATCAATTACAAAAACGTGAAGCTCCGATGTCTGTTCATTAATATTTTGATTTATGGAGAACAGTGATGGACAAATGTGTATAAAAAATGCAACTTCCACCTGTGTAGAGAGAACTGAGAAATTGAGCCAATGCGTTCCCTTGTAGAATTGCAGACAATTCTAGAGTTTCGCGTTCTACTCTCTATTGCAAAGACTTGGGTTACGATGTATTACCAGGAGGAAGCTTAATCATTTTTTAATTGCGCCGACGCAATGGTCCCTCCCTCTCTACGCCAGAAGCTAAACCGAGCAAGATGGGAACTGAGTGAAACTGAGTGAAACTTTGTTGTCGGTTCAATCCTGTGCAAGTCAGGTGCAAGAGAGACACAGATCGCGCCTGTTCCGCCCGGAGACTTTGCTTGTATGCTTAAAGCATTGTCTGAGGAGAGTACACTTTCCAATGAAAGACCTGGAGAGTAAACTTCAGTCCAGGCAGCTCCTCAGTGTGAGACAGGGACCTTACGAAATAGTTGCAGGCACCGCCAATCCGGGCAGTTTGCTGCAGGATATCTGAATGAACCGATACCCCGTGCAGGATGGAAAATATTTCCCATAACGATAATTATACGCTGCCACCGCACTTTCGTTGTGACTACCAATCGTGCCCTCTCTTTCCTGTCTCCATTTTGGTGCCTGTGACAACCTTCTGTATCGTCCTGTTCATCCTCGGGGTCACCGGCAACACCTTAACAATCCTGGTCGTAAGAAGGTACAAGGACATGAAGACGACCACCAACCTTTACCTGTCCAGCATGGCGATGTCTGACCTGCTCATCTTCCTGTGTTTGCCCTTTGACCTGTATCGCCTGTGGAAGTACAAGCCCTGGCTCTTGGGGGATTTGTTGTGCAGGTTTTACCATTACATTAACGAAGGCTGCACCTTCGCGTCAATCCTGCATATCACTGCCCTGAGCATCGAGAGGTACCTCGCCATCTGCTTCCCTCTTAAAGCCAAGGTGTTCATCACCAAGCGAAGAGTGAGATCAGTTATCGCCTTGCTGTGGTCTCTGGCCTTACTGTCCGCTGTACCTTTCTTTCTCCTGGTCGGGGTGGAATATGATATGTGTGGACACACCGAATATGCCGTCAGCTCGGGGCTCTTAAACATCATGATCTGGGTGTCCACCATCTATTTCTTCTTCCCCATGTTCTGCCTCACTTTCCTCTATGGGTTCATCGGAAGGAAACTGTGGAAAAGCAAGGACGAGATCGGGGGTCCGAATGCTGCGAACCGAGAGCTTCATCACAGACAGACAGTCAAAATCTTGGGTAAGTCCGGCTGTACCGCTAGATAACAGCAGAAACAGATTCTGAGTCTGTGCCCAGATAACGTCCATTGCACTATCTCGCCTTCAAAATATGTATCACCAAGTTGTGCAGAGTTTGGTTTACAATACTTTCATCCAATGGCCCAAAGGTACAAACTTTAAAACTCTCTAGTAATTGTAAATTGCCCAAATTTCAAATGCAATCAAATCACCGCCAGGTATGTTGCGCATCATATAATGATGCAGAGTACTCGGCAAATTCACTCCTGAGTTCCAAGGCTGCAGGTTCAAGTCGGACCCTCGGCTTGACCACAAAGATCAAGGTCCTGCTGGGGGTCAGACTATGGATTGTTAAATCTACAGGCCATTTTGCTGCTCTGTTGAATATAAACGCTCCACATTGTCCTGTTCGAGAGAATTTTCAGGCCAGGATTTACTACTTAGTCATCTTGATAATCATAGATTACCTGGTCGCTGTTAGTGAGAGTTTGTGTGCAAATTGCCTACCCTGTTTCACATGTCACCATAGTGACTACAAAACTGTTTAACTGGCTGCCAAACAGGCTGAGACTTCTGGTGAAAGTGAGTCATTTTACAGAATATATCTCTTTTGATCATGTTTTACATTAACCTGAACAATCACATTAAGGTGTGTGGATTCGAATATTGCACATCTTTTAAGCGAAACAGTTAGAGTCATAAATAGTAGATGTACAGCACGGAAATAGGCCCTTCGGCCAGCAGATGAAATAGTCCCACTCATGCTGTCTCTTCCAGTGGTGTTATTAATTTCAAAATAATTTAGACTTGCTAGTTGTAAAAAAAAAGTTGAAAACGGGAAAGAGGATTAAACAGAAGGTATTGGGAATACTCAGTACACCTGGCAGCATTTGTGGCAAGAGATATTGATGTTTCAGATCAATCTTCCAAACAAACCTGTAACTGCACTCTGACCAGAAATAACTGGTGTAAAATCCTGAATGAATGACATGTCCAGTGACTGGGAAAGGGCTTTGAATGTACCACTTTGAACGCGATAACGGTCAGATTATTAGTTCTCATGTTATTCAGTTTAGTTCTCCAAACATTTAAAATCTAGTCGTCCAGCCCTTTCCTTATAAATCTGTATTAGGAACGATTATTGGAAAGTTTAATTTATACATATTATCAGAAATCTGTTCAGTTAGTTTTTGTTTCCACACGCAGTTGTTTTGCTTCCGGGCCTGCAGCGTTGCAACAGCCTATCTTAAAAACAGACTTGATTGATTGTCTGGTTATTGAATGAACCAAAACATGCGTGCATTTGGTACAATAGAGTTGAAGGTGTAGCTCTTATTTATACATTACGAGTTGCTGTATGCTTTGTTTGCAGACAATGATGCCCACGGAGCTATTGTGTTGTACTACTCTAAAATAGGGTTTCCACAATAAAACTGTGCTGTAATTAATGGCAATGTTTAACTATCTGTCTTTGCAGCTGTGGTTGTCCTGGCGTTTGCTATCTGTTGGTTGCCTTTCCACATTGGCCGAAATCTATTCTCCAACAGCTCTGTGAGTGGGGGCGTCGACATGTACGTGTTCAGCCAGTATTTCAACATCGTTTCCTTGCTGCTCTTCTACCTCAGCGCCTGTATCAACCCCATCCTTTACAACGCCATGTCCAAAAAATACAGAATGGCAGCTCGCAAGCTGCTGTTCTCTCGCCAAGCTCGGCCGTGGTCTACCTTCAGCACCCGGGACATCAGAGACGACACTTCAGCCTGGACAGGGACAAGTACTAGTGTCTGAATCAGCCAAGGGAAATAGTGAATACATTTGCCGGAGATACGGAATGACAGGGGGAAAACGAACGGAGAAAGTGTTATATTTAGTAAATACAGACTGTGCATTTCTGAGATCGTCTGTGTAAATCGTCAAATTGTACTTTTATTAAAACGCTCGCTATTTTCACGTCAAATGCAGATTTGTTGCATCCCCACTGGATTTTCTAACTTTTGAACAATTGCTAATTGGCTTAAATTGGATTGCAATCTTTTACTGTGTTAGTCAAGAAAGCGCAAAAGTGGAATCAAAATAGAATATACTAAAACTACGAGTTTACAGCCAGCTTAATGTAAATACGTGTACAGAATTGAAATAACATGACCATCTCCAACAGATTCGAAACGCGCTCTGGCATTCCCGCCGTTAGCAATACTAAAGGATGACCCTCCGCCAGAAAGTACAACGGACAACATTAAAAAGGTCAATGTAAAGTCGCCATTGTTTTACCAAAACGTAGAATAGAGGTAGGTTTAACCTGAGGGTCACCATGCTTGTGTAGGTGGAAGAGGTTAAGAAGATCGCACTTTCATGGTAACCTCAGCCGGTGCGGAATTGAACCTAACTGTGCCACTTTGTATCCAAACCTGCGGTACAGCCAAGTGAGCTAACCGATCCCATACTCCCTGGCCAGAAGAGCAGTAATCGGTGATTGTCCTGGTGTTTGCTTTCAGTTGGTTGCCTTTCCACATTGGCCGAAATCTATTCTCCAACAGCTCTTGAGTGGGGGCGTCGACATGTACGTGTTCAGCCAGTATTTCAACATCGTTTCCTTGCTGCTCTTCTACCTCAGCGCCTGTATCAACCCCATCCTTTACAACGCCATGTCCAAAAAATACAGAATGGCAGCTCGCAAGCTGCTGTTCTCTCGCCAAGCTCGGCCAGTGGCTCACATCCCGATTTCTCAAAATCTCTTTACTCTCGCCAAGGTACAAGTCAGAAGTGTGATAGGATATGTTCCACTTGTCGAAATGATAGAAGCTCCCAACAAAACTCATGGAAACCACAGCATTCAGGGCAAAGCCGCAACTGGAACACCCCCACTCTTTGACTTAAACTCTTTAGCTATCAGTGTTCAATAAATCTAGTAGCATTACTGCAACTCAGGCTTCTTTGGTCGTCCTTATTTGCCAAACACACATTCACCAACATCTAGGAGAAAGGTAGTAGCGACATAGGAAACGTTCACAGCCCTTGCTAAGACGTTAATTACTATTCTATCATTGTCCTCTTGTCGAAATCCCTAAAATGCCTAACCAACAACACTGCTCAATGTTTATTCAAGACCAGTACTAATGCTGGTGTTCCCATTGACATTGACGTACTGTGGATGGTTTTTTAAAGAAATGATATCCTTGATGTTGAGATGATGATGCAGCAAAACACGACTCTTGGAAATATGCAAGTCTATTGAATAATGCATTCAGGAGATGGTGTTTGTCATGGATCATTTGACTCAGAATCAGCAATGTGAGAAACATATAACCATGCCTCGAAAAATTGTTGCCTGATTGTAGGAAAGCTTTCTGTGTGGGTGGCACGGTGACTCAGTGGTTAGCACTGCTGCCTCACAGGGCCAGGGACCCGGGTTCAATTCCAGCCTTGGGTGACTGTCTGTGTGGAGTCTGCACATTCTCCCCGTGTCTGCGTGGGTTTCCTCCGGGTGCTCCGGTTTCCTCCCACAGTCACAAAGCTGTGCAGATCAGGTGAATTGGCCTGTAGGAAATCTAATCTAAAAGAGTTACTATAATATCTGCAGCTGCACACTAATTAAAATTGGCGAATGCATAAGATTTACCTCTGATAATAGTAATAGCTACACGTTCCTACAAAATCATAACTTTCAAAAAGTTATTTTGTTATAAAACATTTTTAAAAGCATATTTAAAATTACCATTACCCATTTAGATAGAAGCGTCCTTAAAGGAAGCGGGAAATAGAGAGTGTGGATCCTGCAGCAATCCAGGTTTCACTATATGGTAATTGACGTCCCTAACTGATTTGATCCAGTCATTCATGGTAACCACCAGCTACTTATCAGAGGCTTTGACAGGCTTAAGCTAAACAGCCAGGTTAAATATTAAATGATAGCAAAAAATGAGATTTCCTTCAACCTTACTTCATACTACAAATAAATGTGGAGGAGATTTTCTCCTGGCTCTGTTCCATGAGCTCTGTCCCAAAACGTGCTTGATGTTGTATCAATTAAAGTTTTCAACATTGACATCAAAAGAGTTTTATGAGGTGAGGGTATCAAGGGATATGAATTAAAGCTAAGCAATTAATTTGAAACATAAATCATATATAATCTAAGTGAATGCAGAAGAGACTCGAGAGACTCTCCTCTTGGTTCATCTGTTTCTCCATTTCTTTGAGCAAAAGCTGGAGTGTTTAAAATCTGTGACTAAGGAATATTAACACAGATTTGAATTAGTGGATATAGAGAGAGACCCTTTAGAAATTGGTTTGTTTCATGTCTTGATACTTTTGGAATACTATTCCTCAGTGGTGACTGACGATTAGATGAAGCAAGAACATAAAGAAGCAGGAATAGGCTGTCTGGTCCTTCCAGCCTGCTCTGCCACTCAATAAGATCATGGCTAATCTCCCCATGGACTCAGCTCCACTTACCCGAATTTTCACCATATCCCTTAATTCCTTTATTTTTCAAAAAAGTGTCTACCTTAGCTTTAAAAGCAATTACTGAAGTAGTGGCAACTACTTCCCTGGGCAAGGAATTCCATGGATTAACACCACTCTGGGTGAAGAAGTTCCTTCTTAGTTCAGTTCTAAACCTGCTTCCTCTAATCTTGAGGCCATGCCTTCTTGTCCTTGTTTCACCTAAAGTAGTAGAGTCATAGCGATGTACAGCACAGAAACAGACCCTTCGGTCCAACCCGTCCATGCCGACCAGATATCCTAACCCAATCTAGTCCCACCTGCCAGCAGCCAGCCCATGTCCCTCCAAACCCTTCCTATTCATATATCCATCCAAATGCCTCTTAAATGTTGCAATTGTACCAGCCTCCACCACTTCCTCTGGCAGCTCATTCCATACCCGTACCACCCTCTGTGTGAAAACGTTGCCCCTTAAGTCTCTTTTATCTCTTTCCCCTCTCACCCTAAACCTATGCCCTCTAGTTCTGGACTCCCCGACCCCTACCAGTAGAAACATCCTATTTCTATTTTAATCGATTTTCTTCATAATTTTATATGTTTCTATAAGATCCTCCCCCTCATTCTTCTGAATTCCAATGAATATAATTTGAATCTATTCAGCCTCTCCTCATAAGCCAACTCCTTCAACTCCAGAATCAACCAAGTGAACCACCTCTGCACCCCCTGCAGTGCCAGTACATCCTTTCATAGGTAAGGAGACCAAATCTGCACAGTACTCCAGGTGTGGCCTCACCCTCACATTATACTGCTGTAAAATTAAACTCATCTCCTTTAGAAATGAAGGACAAAATTCCATTTGTCTTCCTAATTACCTGTACCTGCACACCAACCTTCTGCAAGATGTGCAATTCATGTACAAGTACACCCAGGTCCCTCTGCAAATCAGCATGCTGCAACATTTTACCATTCAAGTAATAATCTATTTTGCTGTTACTCTTATCAAAATGTATGACTTCACGTTTGCTAACATTGTATTCCATCTGCCAAACCTTTGCCCACTCACTCAATATATCTATGTTCCTCTGCAAAGTTTCACAGTCCTCTGCACACTTTGCTCTTAGTGTCATTGGCAAATTTTGACACACTACACATGGTCGCCAACTCCAAATCATCGACATAAATTGTAAATAATTGTGGTTCCAACACCGATCCCTGAGACACACCACTAATCACTGATTGCCAACCAAAATAGCACTCATTTATCCCCACTCTTTGCTTCCTGTCAGTCAACCAATCCTCTATCCATGCTAATACTCTACCCCCAACAACATGCATCCTTATCTTATGCAGCAGCCTCATGTATGGCATCTTGTCAAAGTTCTTTTGGAAATCTAGGTACACCACATCCACTGGGTCCCCGTTGTCCACCTTGCTTGAAATGTCTTCAAAGAATTCCAAAAGATTTGTGAAGCATGACCTGCTCTTCACGAAGCCATGCTGCATCCATACAATGGGACAGTTTCTTTCGAGATATCCTGCTATTTCTTCCTTAATAATAGTCAAGCATCTTCCCCACTACAGAGGTTAAGCTAACAGGTCTATAATTCCCCATCTTTTGTTTACCTCCCTTTTTAAACAGTGGTGTCACATTTGCAAATTTTGGAAAATTACTGCCAGACCACATGCTATTTCTCCTACCATCTCCTGCCATCGGCCATCCCTGCCTGGGATGCATTCTATTAGAGCCAGAAAACTTATCTATCCTTAGCTCCATTAGCTTACCCAACACTAGCTTTTCTGTAATAATAATTGTTTCCAGGTCCTCACCTACCTTCCTCTCTTTGTCACTTACTGGCATGTTATTAGCATCCTCCACTGTGAAGACCGATACAAAGTACCTGTTTCCACACTAAGTAATCTGATCTAATCTTTTTGTTGACCTTTAAAATTTTCCCAATCCTCTAGATTCCTGCTGTTTTTGGCCACTTTGTATGCCTTCTCTTTCACTTCGATAGCTTGCCTTATTTGCTTAGACACACAGGACAGGTTATCTGTCCTCTTACCGGAGTCTTTGCTTCTCACCGGAATATACTTTTGCTGAGCACTGTGAAAGATTTCTTTGAAGGTCCTCCACTGCTCATCAACCGTCACACCATAAAGTCTCTGTTTCCAGTCTACTTTGGCCAGGTCCTCCCTCATTCTATCGTAGTCCCCTTATTCAATCATAGGACCCTGGTATTGGATTTTATCTTCACACTATCCAGCTGTATTTTAAATTCAATCATATCAAGCAAAGCAGGAGAAGGCTTACTTGGATTTTAAAAAGTAGAGACTAATTGGATCTAATGACCTGTTTTGGTACGACAAATCTGATGTAATATAGTAGCTTTCCCATCTTCTATGTTTTCATCTCCTAGTTTCCACCTTGGGCTTTTGTATGTGTTTTGATTTAATTTGATCCATTGCAATAAGAATGGATTTCTGATGCTCAGTTCATTAAGTTTGACAACACAATCAGGAATGTTACACTAGATAAAGATTGATATCTTAATTAATAAAAACATGATTAAATTAGTTGATAAACTGTAACCTAATCTTACCGCAAACACTCTACAAAGTGACTGCAGATGTTTTCAAATCTAATATGACACTGCTTCACAAAACTAATTAAGCTTATGGAACAAAAATTACATGAATCGATTTACTTACAGATCAGAAAATATAGGAACTGCTGAACTGAGGCCTAAATGGATTTTCTGAGTGCAAATGATGAAAAGGCGAAGTGAAATTGAATATTTAAACTATTGCAGGAAACATGGTCATTATTTGGGGGGCAGGTGGGATGGGAAGTATAGGTGTTGTTGTTTTGTGATCTTATCACCATTGATTCTCTCCCCACTTTGGGACTGAACTTCAACTTTGGAGGAGTCACAAAACTGACGATACTGGATTTTTACTCCATGGACTTCACTGAAAATGAGCAAGGTGTACAAAGGGCAGGTGATCTGCAGCATAAACAAAATTTCAGGCCCATTTGTGGTTTCTTCGATTAGCTTGCACAAAGCAGATGTATAAATTTTCATTCAAGCCTAGTTAATGTGTTATGATTTCAAACTGTCCAATAAACTTTAACTGCTGAATCAGAGATCAATAACCCTAAAGTCACACAGCAAGATATACTTTCATAAATAATACACTAGAAGATTAACACTTCCCTGTTTATTCACGTAGTGAAAAGAAATAATAATGATAGCAATGAGGCTTTTTAAAACGATTAATGTGACTCAATAGCAGATCATTGAACTCCTATTAGGAACATAGAAAACCTGAGGAAGTTTGCCTTTTACCATCCTGACAGTTACATGATACAACATTAATATAATTATTTGCTAATCATAGTAACTAATCTTTGTCAATTAGATCCTGACATTAAAGTCAATTCCCAACAGTGGCATGCTTTGGGAACCATAGGTCCAAAAGCAACATTCCCTTCCCAAATATGCTAGTTATGTCTCATACTTCATATACTGTATACAGTACTGCTGTTGGTGTCCAGGTTGATATGTCAACACCATCTGATATGTTTTTCAATCCATGCCTGTACATCAGTTTCAGTGATTCTATTGTAGTAAAAATCATCCTAAGAGTGGAATTTCTAACCTATGAAGCAGCTGAAAAACATAATACAAGCATTTCAGTGGCTCCTCAGGTTTGATCCAATACCATATTGGAAAAGCAACGCTGAAATTCCATCTTTCTGACTGAATTTGAGGAATGCAGAAATGGGACAAAAAATTAATATTAATCGAGAATTCTAATAACATTAAAAACATGACTCATTAAAAACTGTGACAGTGTATACATAAATGAGTTACCATAGAAAATTGATTTGTGCACAGATTAATTTTAGGGCAGGTTTGCTAAATTACACATCAATCGCAATGTCTATCACAGTTGAGTCACTTGCAAATCAAAATCATACTGCAATGAAAGAAGCCATATGGCCTTTTGTGCCTGCATAACTTCATTGAAAGAGCTTTCCAATTAGTTTCACTTCCTTGTTGTCTCCATATTCCTGCAAGGTTTTCCTTTTCAGAACATGTTCAATTTATTTTGTGTATTAATTGGAGTGGAGAAAGCTATAAAAAAGCTCAATATATTTTTTTTAGTTGTGAAATATTTTGATGGTGCAAGTAGGGACAGTTTTAGTTTCAGAATCACTTGCCAGTTTAAGATGGTCACTGGGACAGGAGAGTGATTATTCTGGTAGAGTTGGCAAGAGGTTAATCCTGCAGCAAACATCTGTCATTATGGAGGAGAAAACATGAGGTAGAGAGGAATAATGTTTTACATTTATGTCTTAAACTGTATAGAATTGATAATTTCATGCTTGCAGACAGGATTCTATGCAATAAGAGCAGTAACATCGTGTGAACATCATTAAAAGGTCAGTAAAAGATATAAATCCTGAAAGATTTCAGTTATGTATCAGGGTTCAAAAGCTGAGATTGCTCTTAGAGCAGAGGTTAGAGGGAGATTTAATAGAGGTGCTCAAATTATGAAGTCTTTTAATAGGACACTTGAAAATTGGTTTGACTAGCAGAACATCAGTAACAAGGGGATACAAATTTAATAATTAGCAAAAGAACCTCAGCCAGATTTAAAATGCAGTTGGGCACCTGTGAAGTACTATCAGTCTGGAGCTGTCCTACATTGCTCCTACGTCTGAAGAATTGCCCTGGACATGGTCAACAGATGAAAGTTAAATTCCTATTTTTGCAGCAGGATGAAGAGGTCCTGATGGGTGAGATGGTGTAGAGGAGGGCAGTTTACTTTTCTCAGGACTGTCCGGAGACCACATCACCAGACCCTGCCAGCTTGGTTCAAGGTTGCAACTTAGGTGGGTGCAATTTTCAGTCCAGAAGAACAACCAGCAATGCCACAAGGAGGTTAATGATTTTCTCTACTCAGTGAGGTTAAGTGCCACTGTCTTCTGTTACATCACATTCTGCTACTGCACTCCTCTCCCACCAAGTCTCATGGTCTACCACTCTCCATACTTCATGCAACATTTCCCTATTCCAACCTCTCATTCACTACTCAATCTGCATGGTCTCTGTGCTGCCTACTTATGCATTCAGGACACCGCACCATTTTTACCCATCTCCAGCAATACTATTGACCACACCAGTCACTTTCATCTCAGTCTCTGTCTCATTTGAAGTGAAAACAGCTCACAATTTGGCAGAAAAAAAAGATGAGATGATTGTGTTGGGACATCTGCCTACTCAGCCCCAATAAAGAGAGTATTCTTGCCTTAATGGGAGAGGACAGAGACGGCCCATGTAGTGATGTCAAGGCTTCAGGTCTGAGCAATCTAGAAAGATGACTTCATGTAATTCAATTCCATTGTAGAACATTCACAAGGAAATCCTCCTCATATTGTTATGGCTGATGCTGCCATGTTGTAGGATGCTGAAGATGCTGTTTCATCTGAGGAATGACATCATAACAATGCTGTGGCTCATATGGATCTCCTTTGTCTACCCTTTATTTAAATGTGTCTTCTAGTTTGAATGAGATTAAAAAAGATCAATTGGAGTGCTTTGTCTTGACGGTACACTTACAAGGCCTGGGCATGGAAGCCTGATGGCAAGGGGCTATCCTATGTCCCTTGTTGATTTTAGTGGAAAGAGGTATTGCATTGCAGACTTATTGGGCAGCATCACATAATGTTTTAACCTTCACCTCTGAACAGAGTTTAGAGCCACTGTCACCCTTTTGTATCCTGAAGATGCTGGTGACTGCTGTCCAAGATGGAGCCCCAACGGAGTAAGTAGCGAACTATTGTTGCAAGGTATCTACCCAAAGTTTGTGAGAAGATTTGTAGCTCGAGTGCTCGTTGCTGTGGTTCTGTTCGCCGAGCTGGAAGTTCTTATTGCAAACGTTTCGTCCCCTGTCTAGGTGACATCCTCAGTGCTTGGGAGCCTCCTGTGAAGCACTTCTGTGGTGTTTCCTCCGGCATTTATAGTGGCCTGTCCCTGCCGCTTCCGGTTGTCAGTTTCAGCTGTCCGCTGTAGTGGCCGGTATATTGGGTCCAGATCGATGTGTTTGTTGATGGAGTTTGTGGATCAGTGCCATGCTTCTAGGAATTCCCTGGCTATTACAGGGCAAGCCAAACAAAGAACAGCCAGGGAATTCCTAGAAGCGTGACACTCATCCACAAACTCCATCAACAAACACATCGACCTGGACCCAATATACCGGCCACTACAGCGGACAGCTGAAACTGACAACCGGAAGTGGCAGGGACAGGCCACTATAAATGCAGGAGGAAACACCACAGAAGCGCTTCACAGGAGGCTCCCAAGCACTGAGGATGTCACCTAGACAGGGGACGAAACGTTTGCAACAAGAACTTCCAGCTCGGCGAACAGAACCACAGCAAGGTATCTACCCATTGGGTAGTATCCATGGAAGACAAATGACTGTGAATCTCCTGCATCTCTGCTGCATTGTGAAGGCCTCTATAATTGCAAGTTCCACAATAGGGGTCAGATCCACAATAGCTGGAGGCTGGTAGTAGTCCTGGGCTTGTGCACACGTGTTTCTGTTTCATTTGTACAGTTATCCTTAATGTAGCATGACAGAGAGAACCTGTGTGCCTGGATACACTGGAGAGAGCTCCAAACAGTGTACATGGACAACATGAGAAACAAAACAACTCCTTGGTAGTGGGATCATGCAGCAGACACAGTACACACAAATAACATTTGAACTGTGGCCTCAAAACATTGGGACATGGAAACACCTAACATTAAGCCAGTAGGATGCATCTACATGGACTTTGCACATTGTTGCTCAATGATATTCAGATATCTGTTGCTCAAGCCTTTTCGCACACATACAATCACAAATTGCATGTATGGTTAGCAATATTGTGGAATTCCGCGCCCCCCCAACTCCCAAATTACCCCAAAATGGAACAACATTGTATTTTGGATAATGGTGTGGAAAGTCCGAAAGCTTAGATTGTGAAATGTGCAACGTTGAAGGCTAAAGGACATTGTTTAGGCCACTTTTGGTATAATGTGTGCAATCTGGCTTCCCCCCTTATAGAAAGGATGTTATGAAACTTTAAAGGATTCAGAAAAGATTTACAAGGATGTTGCCAGGTATAGGGAGAGGCTGAATAGGCTAGGGCTGTCTGCTCTGGAACGTCAGAGGCTGAGGGCTGACCTTATAGAGGTTTATAAAATCATGAGGGGCATGGATAGGATAAATAGACATGGCCTTTTCCCTGGGGTGAGGGAGTCCAGAACTAGAGGGCATAGGTTTAGGGTGGGGTGGGGGGGGGGGGAAACTTAAAAGGGACTTAAGGGGCAAGCTCTTCATGCAGAGAGTGATCCGTGTATGGAATGAGCTGCCAAAAGAAGTGGTAGCTGCTGATACAATTACAACATTTAAAAGGCATCTGGAAGGGTATATGAATAGGAAGAGTTTAGAGGTATATAGGCTGGGTTCTGGCAAATAGGACTAGACTAGTTTAGGATATTTGGTCGGCGTGGTCGAGTTGGACCATAGCAGAAGTTTCCGTGCTGTACATCTCTATGACTCCATGGTAGGTGGTTGCTATTTTGGCAAATAGGTTGAATCTTTCTCAGCCACTAAACATTGCTTTGCATCACACCAATGAGTAGCTTTAACTAATACAAAACAATTAGTAGCTTTAATTAAAATAAAACAAAGAACAGCAGATGCTGAAGATCTGAAACAAAAACTAATTGCTGAAGAAACTCAGCAGGCCTGGCAGCATCTGTGGAGAAAACAAAGCTAACACTGAGTCCAGTGACTTTTCTTGAGTACTCAGTTACACCTTAGTCAAATCCATGAGGTCGGTGCTTGTCCCTGCATGCAAAGTGTCCTGGCAGCATCATTACAACAAAAGATGCCAGTGCACTCCAAGAAGTGCAGCACTGAAATGGAAAACTACATTTTAAATGGGTGGAGGCACACCATGATAATTGGGTGAGACTGGTACCTGATTGATGACAACCTTGAGGGTGCGGGAATTCACTACCTCTGGGGCATACTGTGAAGATGTTGGTGACTGCTGTCCAAGCTGGAGCCCCATAGGAGCAAGTTGTGAGTTGCCGTTGTAAGGTAACTACTCAGACTTTCATGTGGGAATTGATGCCATCTAGTTTCTCTCCAATACATGGGAGAAAATGAAATGTGGATCAAAAAGGCAAAATTAGGTTCTATTAACATGAAAATGAGCAAACCCACAAAAATGATCCACAACTGTACTTCCCCAGGCCTAGAAGAGAATCCCTACAAGTGTGGAAACAGGCCCTTCGGTCCAACAAGTCCGAAGAGTAAACCATCCAGACCCATTCCCCCTACACTATATTTACCCCTGACTAATGCACTTAACCTACACAACCCTGAACACTACGGGCAATTTAGCGTGGCCAATCCACCTAACCTGCACATCTTTGGACTGTGAGAGGAAACCGGAGCACCTGGAGGAAACCAATGCAGACACGAGGAGAACATGCAAACTCCAGACAGACAGACAGTCTCCCAAGGTTGGAATCGAACCCAGCTTCCTGGCACTGTGAGGCAGCAGTGCTAACCACTGAGCCAACATGCCACCCCTGTCTAGCTCTGCTGTCAGTTGTAATGTTCTGAGATTAGTGCCAATGTACAAGAAGTTTGGTAGTCTTCATCAAACCAATAAGGATGTGGGAACTTCATACTAAGTTTGCATTTTGCCCAATGGAAAAAGCCCTCTGCAAACAGACAAACAAAAATGGTATGTCACATGTCTTTACCAGATTGTTGGGAAGAGAACTCCTAAAAGAGTCAACAATATTGATACAACAGCAAGTATGAACAATATTTCTTTAATTTGTAAAAGCTGCTCTAAAGCGGGGAAAGGCAGCCAAACATGGGTCTGAATTTCTGTTGAGGTAGCAGATCACCCTCTCTTTAGTTAACAGTGCTAGGAACCAGGAACTGGCCTTGAAGCTGTCCTATGAAATAACTGAATAGCAGAACAGATTCAAGTCTGAATGACCATCTTGCGACTCTACATAACTCTTTTCACAGATATCATTACCAGTGTTAGCATCTCCAAACTGCTCAAGCTATAACTATCCTATCAATTATCCTCTAACATTAGATAGCAACTCTATTCTTTCCTATTGAACAACTGATTCAGGCAATAAAAACCATCCCAAATCTAGCATCCACTGACTCAGTTCCAAACGTCTACTGCCTTGGAGGCACTTAGTTGATGATCAGACAACTGACAAGTTCAAATTTGACTTTAACAGACTCAATAATAATGATTCCACTATTTGGCTCTCTCCTACAGCCCTTCACATTCATTATCTTTAAATATTCTCATATTTGTTCCCTTATAAGACATAATAGGCCTAACCCTTATTCCCAGAGCTAAAGCAGTAATAACCATATATATGTAGACTACATACAAGAAATGAAAATGAAGTCATCACATCTAGGGTTGCATTCAAAGAATAAAATCTATTTATCACGCAAACATCATTGGAGTGTAAATCTCACACTCATTTGATAATGTGTTTAAATTAAGCTTCACTCCTGTAAACTAAATTCTGCAAAGTTCTTATTTGTCTTGTATGAAAGAAAAACTCACTTTCTCACTCCAAATCCAATTTTCATCAACACATTTCAACTGTAATGTTTATAACTATATTAGAGCATAAGTGAGAACAATCTTATTCAAAAGGTATAATATTTTACTGCTAAATTGTATACAATAAAACAATAACAGTCATGAGAAATCATTTCTTGCTGGAAGAATCCAGTAGATCTTTTGCTTCATTGATCTTTGCAGCCAGGTATGGTGATCCTCCTAAAATTATAGGGACATAAATGAGCTCTAGTTTAATTTAGAATTGCAAGGTTCTCTGGCTTCTTAACGGTTTTCAAGTTCTGACTCTTGTTCTATTTGCAATAGTGCTCAGCAATAATTAGGGAGAAAGTGAGGTCTGCAGATGCTGGAGATCAGAGCTGAAAATGTGTTGCTGGAAAAGCGCAGCAGGTCAGGCAGCATCCAGGGAACAGGAGAATCGACGTTTCGGGCATAAGCCCTTCTTCAGGATTCCTGAAGAAGGGCTTATGCCTGAAACGTCGATTCTCCTGTTCCCTGGATGCTGCCTGACCTGCTGCGCTTTTCCAGCAACACATTTTCAGCTCAGCAATAATTAAACAATGCAGTTACCCGATAAAACATTGGTGTACAATATCCAGCATTTTAAAAAAAGCTTCCACTTACACAATCAGAAGTTGACAGAATAAGTGACAATTCAAACCATCATGACTGTACTAGCTTTTGAAAGGACTATCCAATTCACATGTCTGCTCATTCACATAACACCAGAAATATTTCCATTTCAAACAAAGGAAGTTGTGGTTCAGTAGCACAGAAGATCTGTGTTCAAATTCCACTTGTCTGAGAGGTATATTAACATGCCTGAAAAAGTTCATTTAAAAACATTTATATCCAATACCCTTTGAAAGTCAAAATCTGCTCCCATTGTCCATTCCGGCAGTGCTTCTCAGATCATAACTAGGAGCATTAAAAATTAAACTATTTTTGACTGTACACTTACAGCACCTAGATTTCACTAATTTGATTTGATTAGAAATAATAATATTTACCTTCTACCATTCCCTCAAGAAAGGGTGCACAAGTAGATGTGCAGGGCTGAGAACCTGAGCTTTATATTGTTTCACACTCTGGTTATGTTGTAACACAGCAGCTCCCAAATAGTGGATTACAACCTCAATTGAGGGACTGATTATGTCTGTCCAGGGTGGGCATGTGGGTTGGTTTGCTGCTGAAATCCTCAGGATAAAATTAGAAGATTATTTGACTTGTCTCACATCAACGCCAATGACTTTAAAATGTCTATAGGAAAGCTTGGTGAGATGGTATGGGAGTTGCTAAACCCAAGTGTAAATGTTAATAGTATCTGCTTCTTACAAGGTCAGTGAAAAGAAGTGGCTCAGATGAGGTAATAGACTGATAAGCACATAAAATAATAATGTCTTTACTTGCTACTAAACAAAATTTCATGATGTATATGTTGATCCATAATATGCAAACAATAATTATCTACTGAATGTTACTATGCTACTTTGGTTTTGTTGCTTGGCCTTTTAGGCATCAAGGGTCAAGTTAATTTTCAAGTGTTGAAAAGGGATAAAATTGAAAATTAAGAAATTAATTCTACAGCATTATCACTTCCAGTTTTAAATGTCTAATTCTCCAGTCAAATCTCCATTTTGACAGCAATTAATTTGAACATTAAATGCAAGCATTGTGCCCTCCATTGATCAAGCCTGACTTACCCCACAAGTGAACAATCACTTCACCAACAATGTTTAAGTTATACTGTGACCATACTTTACATAACAATTATTTTTGAAAAAAATGACCTTCGTTAAAAGTGATTTCAATACATTCTTAACTGACTAATTTGAAAATTAATCAAAATTCACTAAAGCAAAGTTTTATTCGCTGCAGATTAGTTGTTGAATATTTGTTACAAAAAGCCTCATTTAGTTCATTCATGAGTTATGCTTGTCAGAGTGGACCTCAGGAATACAAAGGGTGCAATCATTTTGATGAGGTTGTATTACAGGCCTCCCAACTGTCAGTGGGTGATAGAGGAACATACATGGAAAGTTTATGGAAAAATGTAATCATAGAATCCCTAGTGTGGAAACAGGCCCTTCCGCCCAACAACTCCACACCGACTCTCCAAAGAGTGTCACGCCCAAACCCATTCCCCATTACTGTAATTTACATTTACCCCTTTAACAATGCACCTAACCTACACATCCCTGAACACTATGGTCAATTTATCATTGCCAATTCACCTAAACTGCACATCTTTGGACTGTGGGAGGAAACCAGAGCACCTGGAGGAAATCCACATAGACACAGGGAGAACGTGCAAACTCCACAAAGACAGTTGCACAAGGCTGGAGTCAAAGCCGCATCCCTGGGGCTGTGAGACAGCAGTGCTAACCACTGAGCCACCGTAAAAACAACAGGATTACGGTGTTGGGTGATTTTGACTTCCTGTATACTGATTCGGACTCTATTAGTGCAGGAGTGTGCGCGTATATATATTGTGTGTGTCCAGGGTGGTTTTTTTTTTTTTAAACAAAATGTCAATAGTCCAATGTCAATAGGCTAGTGACCATACAAGGCCTGGTTTGGGGAATGAGCCTAACCAGATGCAGTTATGGACGCATGTTGTTTGTAGTGTGTTATATATATCATACATACACACACGCATATACATATATACATATGAAACTTGCTTGGAGGAAAATATAGGTGGCCTGATTAGTAAATTTGCAGATGACACAAATGTTGGGGGAGCTACATATAGTCAGGAGGATTGCCAAAGGATATAGCAGGATATATAGGTTAAGGATTTGGGCAGAGAAACGACAGATGCAGTGTAATCGGGACAAATGCAAGGTCAGTGCATTTTGGGAGATCCAATGCAGGAGGGAATTATACAGTAAATGACAGAACCTTTAGTAGCATCAATATACAGAGAGACCTAGGTTTAGAGGTCAACAGTTCTCTGAAATTCGCAACAAAAGTAGATAAGAAGAAATGTAGCATGCTTTCCTTCATCAGTCGGGGGCCCAGAGCGTAGAAATTGGCATGTCATATTGCAGCTAAAGAGATCCTTAGTTACGCCACATTTGGAATATTGTAGCATGATAGAAGCATAGACAGAATGGACAGTCAGTCATTTGTAAAAAATTCTATTACTAGAGGTCATAGGTTTAAGGGAAAAGGGGATACGTTTAAAGGAGATGAGTAAGACAGGTTTTCAAAAACAAAACAAAAAAGGTGTTATGTGCCTGGAATGCACTGCCAGAGGTAGTGGTGAGTCTGATGCAATAGCAACATTTAAGTCGCATCTTGTCAGATATATGACCAGGCAGAGATCCAGGCAGAGATTAGAGGGATTCAGACAGTATAGAGGCAAAAGGTTTTAGTTTAGAAAGACATCATGTGTCAGCACAGTCTTGGTGGGCAGAAGAGCCTGGTCTTGTGCTGTACTGTTCTTTGTTCTTTATTATTGGTTTTGATCACAATCGTAATAGCATAATATCCTTAAATGTCTTTTCATAATGAAATCATTATAATGCATGTTAATTGCTGAGAGAAAATATGACTGACCAAATGATTGCATTGTAATATTTGGTTATACCTCATCACTCTATAAACAGACCATTAAAAGTCAAATTTCAATAGCTATCTTCCCATTTTACAATCTACCCTTTTTTAAGACTACATGAATCCTGTATCATTTAAACTGCTTTACATCGGTGGTTACAGGAGCAGAGATACATAACATAAGTGGCACATTAATTCATAACATTCCTCTCCACCAGATATAACACCTAGACTAAACTCTAACCATTGATAATGATTTTTATTCAAGTACCAATATGTAAAAATCAGGCCCAAATCCAGGGATTAACAAGAGTACAGTTTAGACATGATAGCAAGTACACAGAAACTCACCCAACCCAAACGTGTAACGTATAAAAGCTACTCGTGAGGGCAAGCAGTATGTGAGGGACTGTTCAGTGTGAAGATGAATGGATGGTTTGATCCATGTTATGCTTCTATACTTCAATAGCATAAGAATACAGAAAAAACACTAATTGAGGGTAAGCAAGTCATTTAAATGGTCATACTTCATCAGCCATTATTATGGTTGTCTACTCCTGCTGAAACAATTACCGAGTTTACTTGCAAGGTGGCATGTGTACAAGACAACCCGACAAAGTAGGAATTAAAAAAACTGATTATTCTAATAAAAGATGAAGGTCAATACAGTACTCCAATCTGCCAGAGTCTCCACTCCATTTTGTCTGGGATCAGCTGTTTTGTTTTCACCCAACATATTCCAATGACTTCTTTTTCTGCAGGTTTGCCGATTTTTCATTTTCCTATCTCAGTCGGTGTTTCAGATTCCAAATCAATGTTAGGAGGCTATACCGAAAGAGTGACCATATTTGACTTTTGAAGGGTGAGAAACAAAACAGATGGATATTTTGGTATGATATTGGTCCATTACCTTTAGAGGAAGAGTTTTGATAAAAGGAGGTCAATTTGAAAGTTGGGAAGGTGAGCATAGGCTTTTAGTCTCAACATGAGTTTCAATGTAATGATGATGATTTTGGAGGAAAAAGATAAACATCAAGCTGCTTATTCAAAATGCCACTATTCAAGCTACATACTTACTTGGAATTTTCCTCAAAAGAAGTATCTTTAAAGATGTAATTCACCCCAAGGACAAAGGAGCATAATCATACAACTGCACCAAGCTATAGGATTTGTCATTTGGAGTCATTGAATCAAATTTAATGTAGAACCCTGAAAGATTCCAAGGAGAGTCCAGTTGGCATGAAAAAGGAATCTTAAAAGAGACCCTTGATTTTCTCAACCTCCACTCATGAGTGGTTAACCATTCCACACCTAACCTGGCCTTCTCAGAAATGACTGAAAGGAGGATTGGTATTGGTGAGATGGCATGCCAGTCAGCCAACAACAGGAAATATGGGAACAAAAACAAATTGCTGGAAAAACTCAACAGTTACAGCAGCATCTTTGGGCAGAAAGCAGTCAATGTTTCAAGTCCAGTGACCCTTCTTCAGAATTAGACTTTGGTCACTCTACTTGATACATTGGCTCTGCTTTCTGTCTGCAGATGCTACCAGACCTGCTGAGTTTCTGTTTATATTTCAGATTTCCAACACCTGCAGTTCTTTATTTTATTTTATTTTATTTTATTTCTGCTGATATTAGGTCCCAAAACCATTAGGCCTCAAATATCATATTCCGAATCAACAGAGAAAAAATTAGGACATTTACCAAATGGGCTATAAAACAGGATCCCGGAGGTGGAAAGATGTAAGGATGGTGACGTGGGTGGATTGACAAGAACAGCTGGAGAAATACAATTGGCCTGGAGGTAGTTACACAAGAGAAGAAGGGATGAGGCCTTGGGATTTTAACACATTTTTGAAAAACAAGAATTAGGCAGTCAAAGTAATTTAACAAGCACAAGGATAAATAATCTTAAGGAGTGCAAACCCAACCATCCAAATCAATGAACTGAGACATGGAAGGGCAACACTGACTTTCCACCATTGTGCTGGCAAGAGACTTTAAGACAGTATATCCATACCATTGAGGAATTAGAGAGAATTCTTCAGAGTTACTTTACTCAGGTTATCTCACTTAGTGTAGGATTTCAAATATTAACTTTTTACGCATTAAGACTCCTGATTAATCATTGCCTATAAACTTCTTGAAGTGACCGACAGGTGCTCACTCAATGCTGTAACCAATAACAAAAGAGAAATAAACGTTTAAAAGTTATGTGACTTTCCAGTCTAGATAATTAGAGTTACTCTCTAAGGAATTCAAACTGATCCATTTATTTGAAGTTTCCATTAAATATTATTCCTACCTCTGTCAGGATGATTCAAGAGCATAATTCTTTTATGGGCTTCTCCAACTTTTGTTCGAGAAGCTGATGAACTAAAAAGAGACACATCAATCTATACTCAACATTCATTCAAAACATCTCTCAAGGATAAAAGAAAAAGCTCCCACAATGGTAAACTGTATGAAATTTGAATCTAACCACTGAATCCACTCGACAAGCTGATCAATGTGTTTTCAGCGTTTTACCTTAAAATTCTGAATCCATCATTTAACATAATAGGTCACCATGTATTTATCACCAAGCACCCAGTCATTCATTTCAAGGAGAGTGAGCTGAAGTGTGGCCCAGATGTTCCCATTTTGCTTTATGAACTGGTGGAGATTGATAATACCTTTCCTGATTTGAGGACAAATTCTAGGTTAATACTTCAGCACAGTGCTGAGAGCACCAAACTTTTGGAATGAACCAATCTAACAATATGTGGCCCAAGTGGGAATGGTAAAGAATTTCAAGTGGTCAATTAGAATTCGACACTTAATGAAAGTTAAAAACTTCACAAGCACCCAAGTACTTACTGGCATCAAAATGCATTGAGATTTTGTAAAAAAATAACCTGCTGCTTTTATGAACATAGAACATAGAAAAGTACAGCACAGAACAGGCCCTTCAGCTCACAATGTTGTGCCGAGGATTAATCCTAATCTAAAATAAAATAACCTAACCTATGCATCCCTCCATTCACTGCTGTCCAATTGTATGTACAGCAGTCACTTAACTATCCCTAATGACTGCTTCCACCACCACCGCTGGCAACGCATTCCATGCATTCACAACTCTCTGCGTAAATAACCTACCTCTGTCATCTCCTCTATACCTTTCTCCTAACACCTTAAAACTATGACCCTTCATGGCCATCAATCCTGCCCTGGGGAAAAGTCTCTGGCTATCAACTTTATCTCTGCCTCTCATTACCTTGTACACCTCGATCAGGTCACCTTTCTTCTTCCTCCTCTCCACAGAGAAATGTCAGAGCTTAGTCAACTTCTCTTCATAAGACAAGCCCACCAGTCCAGGCAGCATCCTGCTAAACTTTCTTTGCCACCTCTCCAAAGCCTCCACATCTTTTCTATTATAGGGGTGACCAGAACTGGAAACAATATTCCAAGTGTGGTCTCACCATGGTTTTGTAGAGCTGCAGCAAAACCTTGCGGCTCTTAAAGTCAATCCCCTATTAATAAAAGTCAAAACACCATATGCTTTCTTGACAACCCTGTCTACCTGGGTGGCACTTTGAGCGATTGATGCATTTGAACACCAAGATCTCGTTGTTCTTCCAAACTGCCAAGCATCCTGTCCTTAATCCTATATTCAGCATTCAAGTTCGCCCTTCCAAAATGAATCACTTTGCATTTATCCAGGTTGAACTCCATCTGCCATTTCTCAGCCCACCGCTGCATCTTGTCAATGTCACGCTGCAGCCTGCAACAGCCGTCGATACTATCAACAGCACCTCCAACCTTTGTGTCATCTGCAAATTTACTAATCCACCCCTCAACCTCCTCATCCAAGATATTTAAAAAAACTAAAAGAGCAGAGGACCAAGATCAGAGCACTGTGGGACACCACTCACCACTGACCTCCAGGTAGAATACTTTCCATCTAAAACCACTCTCAGCTTTCTGTCAGCCAACCAATTCTGAATCCAGAGAGCCAAATCTCTCTGTATCCCATACCTCCTGATTTTATGAATGAGCCTACCATGGGGATCCTCATCAAATGCCTTGCTGAAGTCCATGTATACCACATCCACTGCTCGACCTTCACGTACCTGTCTCGGCACCTCCTCAAAGAACTCAATATGATTTGTGAGGCATGACCCTCCCCTTACAAAGCCATGCTGACTGCTTTTAATCACGCTATGCTTTTCCAAATAGTCCTAAGTCCGATCCCTCAGAATTCTCTCCAAAACCTTGCTGACCACAGACGTAAGACTGACTGGTCTGTAATTGCCTGGGATTTCCTATTCCTGTTTTTTAGAAGGGTAACAACAATCTCCTCCCCCAATCCTTGGGTATGGCTCCCATGGAGAGTGAGGAAGCAAAGGTCTTCGCCAGCGGTATAGCAACCTCCTTTCTCACTGCCCAGAGCAAACTAGGATAAATCTGGTCTGGACTTATCAATCTTAATAATTGCTAAACTTTCCAGCACATCAACTTCCTCAATCTCAGTCTGCTCAAGCTTTTTTCCCAGGTCCTCGAAGTTCTCATTCACAACAAGGTCCCTTTCCTTAATGAAAACCAAAGCAAAAAACTCATTTTCGGCTTCCCCTATCTGCTCAGACTCCACGCACAAGTTCCCTCCTGTATCCCTGATCGGTCCTACCTTCTCCCTGATCATTCTCTTATTCCTCATGTATGAGTAAAATGCCTTTGGGTTCTCCCTAATCCTTCCCGCCAAACATTTTTCATACCCCCTCCTGGCTCTCCTCAGTCCATTTCTGAGCTCCTTTCTGGTAAGCCTGTAATCCTCTAAAGCCGTGCGAGATCCTTGCTTCCTCCACCTTACATAAGCTGCCTTCTTCCTTTTGACAAAACGTTCCTCTGTTCTAGTCATCCAAGGCTCCTTAATCTTACACTTCTTTCCTGTCTCGGAGAACAAATTAATGCATCACTTGCAACAACTGCTCCTTAAACAGTTTCCACATGTCTTGTGCCCTTTCTGTGGAACAACTGCTCCCAAACTGGATTTGCCAATTAGTGTCCGATAGCGTCATAATTTCTTTTTCCCCAATTAAATAGCTCCCCATGGTAACTGGGGAGTTACCTTCTCCATGGCTATGGTTATGGTCACTGTCACCAAAGTGTTCTGACATCTGTCCTGGCTCATTGCTCAGCACCAAATCCAAAATGGCCTCTCCCCTCGTCGATCTGTCTACATTCTGAGTAAGGAAACCCTCCTGAACAGACCTGACAAAAACAGCTCCATCCAAACCATCGGCACTAAGGAGGTTCCAGTCAATATTGGGAAATTGAAGTCACCCATGAAAACAACCCTGCTACATATGCATTTATCCAAAATCTGCCAGCCTATGAGTTCTTTGATCTCTCTACTGCTATTAGGGGGTCTGTAAAAAAAAAACCCAGTGAGGTGGCTGCTCCCAACTTCCACCCTTACTGAAGTTTGGTTAGGACTAATTTATGTTACTTGCCATGAAGCAAACAGGGATAGGATACTTGCAGAGGCTCTTGATTTCCCACACTATCATCATGAACATTTATCATGATTCTACAGGATTGTTTTCCAAACCTACAGCAAGTAATCTGCAAATGTCTCTCTGAAATTGTAACACCTTAGCCAATGGGATTCCCAAAACAGCATCTACACATGAATGAGTGACAACACTTACCTGACACCTAATATAAGGGTGGCCTCACGCTTATTCATTTTTGCTTCAAATCCTCCTTTGTAATATGCTGGAAAGCTCTACAAGATAAAATGTCCCATAGTAACCCATCTGTTAATGATACATATATCTAGTAGAATATTTTGTTTGCTAAACTTATTTCTGTGATGCTGTATTTTGGAATTCTAGAAAAACATCTTTATTTATGGTCCGAGTTACCATTTTGAACCATTATTTGATCATTAAACACAAATTAAGTAACACAATAATTTAAGGATTGACAGGGCAAAGGAAGTAGCATCACAACAACCCCCAAGAAATTATTTCAGGATGGGTTTAATTGAGTTGCAATTGTGCTGCTAAGAAACTCCGTCTTATTAATGTAAAAATAAGAGTTGTATACAATGAAAGTTTCTATCTTTTTCCAATACTTTAAATATGCTTCTCAATCTAAAACTGCACCTAAACTGAGTGTAGGAGTGGCTTCTTCAGATTACCCCACATTATTTGTATGATAATCCAACCACTTCACAAGCAGAGTCTGCACTTTCCAAGTGTTCAGATCCCAACAGCTATTATGCTTGACTACTTGTTTACTGTCAGTAATTTCAAGTTCCTTGACATGTTTAAATGTTTTTTAGATTAGATTCCCTACAATGTGGAAACAGGCCCTTCAGCCCAACAGGTCCACACCGACCCTCCGAAGAGTAACCCACCCACACCCATTTCCATCTGACTAATGTGCCTAACACTATGGGCAATTTAGCATGGCCAATTCACCTGACCTGCACATCTTTAGACTGTGGGAGGAAACTGAAGAACGGAGGAAACCCATGCAGACACGGGGAGAATGTGCAAACTCCACACAGTCACCCAGTGCTAACCACTGAGCCACCATGCCACCCCAAACATTTCCTCTTGTGCTTGCAAGTGCTTTAACATTTTTTTATATCAAAAGGTACTACAGGAGAGATGTTGGTTGTTGTTGAATTTTTTTAGTAGTAAATCTGTGAGCATGAAACTTGTCAGATGTCTCATAGAAATGTTTCATCCATATCTACATAGATGATCTATCCATATCCTGAGTTGAGTGCTGGTTGTGATGACTGTTTCCTAACAGCAAAACCGTGTTTACACCTGCAGTACAAATCAACTGCAACAAAATTGGTTCATCTTTGTCTCGTGTGGATTTGGAAAGTCTTCATAACATACACTTTTTAAAAAAGATTTACTCTCAAGATTAAAAAAAACAAAGTGCTCGAGAAACTCAGTAGATCTGGCAATATCCGTAGAGAAAGAAACAAAATTAATATTTTGATCAATTATGACTCTTCTTTGGAACTGTTCAGAAAACTCATATCAGACTCAAAAAGTTAACTTTGTTTCCCTCTCCTCAAATGCTGCCAGGCCTACTGTGTTTCCCCAGTACTTCCTGGTTTTATTTCAGATTTCCAGCATCCACAATACTTTGTCTTTTTTTTTATTCTTGGAGTTGAACATAAAAAATAGGAGCAGGAGCAATTCTGCCCCTCGAGCCTGCTCTATCACTAACGTGATCATGGCTGATTTCATCTCGGTCTCAACTCTATTTCCTTGTCCACTCTCCAGTACCCTTTAATGCATTACTAATTTAAAAAGTCTCTCATTCTTAGAATTTATTTGGTGTCCCAGTGTCCACCACACTGAGGTAATGAATTCCACAGATTCCCAATCCTTTGAGAGAAGCAAGTCTCTGATTTAAATTTGCCACCCGTTAGCCTATGACAGCTCATTCCAGGTTGTCCCACAAGGCGAAAGGTCCACTCTACATCTAGTGTGTCAAGCGCCTTTAGCATTATTATATACCTCAATTAGATTTTTTCTCATCCTTTTGAACTCCAGCAAGTATAGGCCTAAACTGCTGAATCTCCTCCTCCTCTTAAGAAAAGCCTTTCAACTCCGAAAGTAGTCTAGGTGAATTTTCTCTGAACTGACTCCAATGAAATTACATCCTTGTTATATAAATGTGAGTAATGCTGCCAAGGCATTCTCTTGCTGAACTTACTTGCTCTGAAAGTTTGTAAAAATCTGGTTGGTTGATTATCGAGATTACTTTAGAAGACCTTAATGAAATATCTGAGTTTTTACAGCAATCCTCTTGTTTCAAGGCTTAAGATTCTAAATCCACTTTTTCCACAGATGATAAACATTTCTACCTCTCAGATTTTCTGAAAGAAGCAGCACGGTGACTCAGTGGCGAACACTACTGCCTCACAGCACCAGGGACCCGTGTTCGATTCCAGCTTCAGATGACTGTCTGTGCAGAGTTTGCACATTCTCCCTGTGTCTGTATGGGTTCCCTCCGGGTGCTCCAGTATCCTCTCATAATCCAAAGATGTGGCCATGCTAAATTGCCCATAGTGCTCGGGATGTGTAGGTTAGGTGCATTAGTCAGGGGTAAATATTGGATAATAGGGTAGAGGAATGGGTCTGGGTGCGTTACTCTTTGGAGGAACATTAACCCCTTTAACTTAGAGATGTCACAACATGGTGTGCTAACTCACAAGGTAACTTCCTTTATATTGCTTTGATTCATGTGAATTTACAAGAGTAGGTAATAAAGAAGCTATTTTAGTGTCAACAGTCTTCAAAGTACAGATTACCTAATAAGCCAACTCTTGCCATATAATTCAGATTCAAAGCACACTCGGGGCAACAAAGGATGATCATTTGACTTAGAAGGACATTCTCAGGTTATTGTAAAGAGCTTTACTGTCAATGAATTAATACTTGATTTACAGCTGCTTTTACAATTAAGGTAAAAACACAAACAGATTTGCAAATAGAGAAAAAATCCAAATGTCAAAACAAGCAACAGAATCATTGGTTGTGTGTGGGGCTGGCAGAGGAACAATTGTTGCTTCAGATACCTGAAGATTCTTTCTGCTATTCCTTAAAATGGCATGGAAATCAATGAGCTTAATACCTCTTCTGAAATACAGCACCTTTGACATCCAAGCACACTCTTGGCTTTCAGTTTAGTCAATGTACTCAAGTCTTAGAGCATCGTGAACACATGACTCTAAAATACAAATGTTACCATGGAGCCACAAAGCCACCCAAATTCTTGACAGAAAACCCCTCCCAAAAGTAATTTCATCAATTAGCATGCTTAGTATACAAGCTGTTCTGCACCCCAAAAATATGAGACATGCATAAAGTGATCAAATATCCAAGTATAATATTTTTGAAAAGTCAAGCACTGCTATTAGCACACCTACAGGACTAGGGATTCTTCTTGCCGTTTCTACAATTATTTGTTGAAGAGGTTTCCACAATCGAAATGCATGGCGACCTAAAAACAAAAAGAAAAAATCAGGTATAATTCTCATTGCCTTTTCAGTATTCAAAACAATCCTTAATGGTTTTTGATACATAAAACAAGAAGTCATTCATCCTTTGAGCCTGGCCTATCATTCAATGAGATCATGGTTAAACTATATCCTGATTTTATCCACCTGCCAGAGCTCCATAATCTTTAGATTTTAGCTTAATATAGTTACTATTAATCTTAGATTATTTAAAACACATTAACTGAGCTAACATTTTCTGTTTTTTTATGGGAGAGAGTTTCCCACTTCTACCAAACAAAGAGTGAAGCAAGTTTCCTAATGCTCTTATGAAATAACTGGTTTCAATTTATGCTCTATTATCTTAGAAACCTTCACCTGTGGAAACAGTTTACTTCTACTTACCTTCAGTTCCTTTCAAAATTCTAAAAATCTGAATTAAGACATCCCTTTAGAATAATAGGTAAAGCAAGGCTAGTTTAGTTGATTGTTCTTTGTAATTTAACCATGGGCACTTCGTAACATTCTGTTGCACACCTGTGAAGATCAACATATACCTTCCATCATGATGCCATGAATTGTATAAAGTAGTCCAAATGTCACCTAACCAAGTTTTGCATAGCTGAGGGAAAACATTACTGACTTTATGTTAAAGTTATAATTCAAGTTAAAATTCATTTTAAGAGAATGTTAGCCTTATTTTCCATAACTAGCAACTATATTTTGTTTTTTTTTAAATATAGAATCCCTACAGCGTGGAGGCAGGCCAATTAGCCTATTGAATCCACACCGGTCCCCTGAAGAGCATCCCACCCAGTCCCAACACTCTACCCTATCCCTGTAATCCTGCATTTCCCATGGCTAATCCACTTAGCATGCACACCGCAGCTGGAATCGAACCTGAGTACCTAGCACTGTAAGGCAGAAAGGCTAACCAATGAGCAATTCTGCCATTTGTGCATGTAGATGTCTCAACATCTTTGAAACTACATAGTTTCTAGCTTTTCAACATTTAAAAAAGAAATCTTTTTCTGGTTCAACATTGATGACCTCACTATCGACACTGAAATTCTTCAGCCATTGTTTTGCCTTATCACTTAATCAAGAGATGACTTTGTAATTTCACACCAACAGCTAAGCTACTGATGATTTATTCCATTCAGCTGCTACATTAGATCAAAACCACAAATAAAACAACAATTTTTGAACACATTGTATTAGGTTTTCACCTGTAATCAACTACATTGATTCTAGATCAAAATACCTGTTGTAGAGAGGTGACATTTACATAGATTTCTTTATGTCTTTTTCATACATATCCATATGAGGAATGGTTTACAACCCTTCCAATAGATTCTACCATAAGATAACACTCAGCACAGCAAGCTTCTACCGTTGGTTATGTCTCCAGGTAATGACACTGAAGAATATTTAGGCGGCTCCTTTGCATCTTGTGCATGTCAAGACACAGGATGTCATTGCTGGAAAAGAATGACTTCCCACTTAGACACTCAATGTTAACATTGTGCATTCCCAGATACATGATTTGCACAGATTCTGCTATGTGACTTAATTTCAATTTCAGGAAAGGAACTCCTGTTTATGCAAACATGATAGTTCTTTCCATCCAATAGCCTCAGTGAGGGTGCCACACAAGGGAACTAGTTACTGGATTCTGACTGGCTAAACATATCTCAGAGTATTACAGCCAGAAGGCACTCAGTATAGGAGTTCATGTTGCGGCTGTACAAGACATTGGTTCAGCCACTTTTGGAATATTGTGTGTAATTCTAGTCTCCTGCCTATCGAAAGGATGTTGTGAAACTTGAAAGGGTTAGAAAAGCTTTACAAGGATGTTGCCAGGATTGGAGGGTTTGAGTTATGGGGAGAGGCTGAACAGGCTGGGACTGTTTTCCCTGGAGCATCGGAGGCCAAAGGGTGACATTATAGAGGTTTATAACATCAAGAGGGGCATGGCTAGGGTAAATAGACAAGGTTTTTTTTCCCCATGTTGGGAGAGTCCAGAACTAGAGGGCATAGGTTTAGGGTGAGAGGGGAAAGATTTAAATTAAAATATGAAAGGGTTTAGAGGGATATGGGCCAAGTGCTGGCAAATGGGATGAGATTCATATACCCATCCTATTGCCTTTTAAATGCTGCAATTGTAGCAGTCTCTACCACTTCCTCTGGCAGCTCATTCCACACACACGCACCACCCTTTGCAAGAAAAAGTTGTCCCTTTGGCTTCTTGTAAATCTTTTGACATTTTGATCTCAATGCAGAGAAGCTCCTCATTCCTGATCTCTTGACTTTTTCAACTTTTACAATAATGCCCATGTTGATCAGTCCCTAATAAGATTCTGTCTATCATTTATGCTAACACTGCATTACCATAATAAGGGTATGCTGTCAGGAGTCGGTGACTTCAAGATGAAATGTTAAGCCAAAGCTTCATCTGCACTTTCAACATGAAAGTAAAAGAAATTCGGAAGCATTCTCCCCAATGCTTTGTCTAACATTTTTCAGTCTCAAAACACACAATCTGGGTATTTTCTCATTTTTGAATGGAGCATGTTTCTTAAATGAATTAACTATAAAGCATTTCAGAAGTCTCAAAGCATTATATGAATGAAAGTTTTGTTTCTTTTTGAACAGATGAAGGTCCATAATAGTTTATGAAGAAGTGCAGAAGCATGAAGTGAACTTTTGCTTTACCTGCAAAAGCTGCAGCTGCAACACCAAGTCCAACTGCTATAAGTGTTCTGCCCTGGGAAAGGAATGGAAAAATACAGTTTCAAACAGACATGCGAATAAAAAAGAGAAATACATTCAAGATTGAGAAAATAACCTCCTGCTCCTTTTTTTCCAGTGCCACACTTTTGACTCTGACCATCTGCAGTCCTCACTTTCTCCCAGTTGAGGTACTGGACAATTACAACATCCAATATGTTGACAGCAGTTGTCCAAATAATAAAAGGCAAAGTTGCTGCTCTCCTACCCCCTTACAGAGAGAGGATTGCGACTAGTTTAACTTAAGGGTCATCACATCTCAGGCAAGGGGAAAGATTAAAGAGAGTCCTTCGCAGTAACGAGAATTGAATCTACATGTTAGCACCACTCTGCGTCACAAACCCAACATGCAGGCAAATGAGCTAACCGAACCTCCTACCAAGCAATGAAGTACCGATGTATGATAAGAAGACATGGCTACTTCATTCATTGACATATTCTGTTAGCAACAAGATATATGGAGAAAGTGAGGACTGCAGATGCTGGAGATCAGAGCTGAAAAATGCGTTAGTGGAAAAGCGCAGACAGATCAGGCAGCATCCAAGGAGCAGGAGAATCGACATTTTGGGCATAAGCCCTTCTTCAGGAATGAGGAAGGTGTGCCAATCAGGCTAAGATAAAAGATAGGGAGGAGGGACTTGGGGGAGGGGCATTGGGAATGCGATAGGTGGAAGGAGGTTAAGGTGAGGGTAATAGGCCGGAGAGGTCGGGAAGAAGATTGCAGGTCAAGAGGGCGGTGCTGAATCTGGGGGTTGGGACTGAGATAAGGTG
>NC_057721.1:8064770-8069026 GCF_004010195.1 Chiloscyllium plagiosum
CTTCATTTCCCCTCCCCCCACCTTTTCTCAGTCCCAACCCTCGGACTAAGCACCGCCTTCTCGACCTGCAATCTTCTTCCTGACCTCTCCGCCCCCACCCCCTCTCCGGCCTATCACCCTCACCTTAACCTCCTTCCACCTATCGCATTCCCAACGCCCCTCCCCCAAGTCCCTCCTCCCTACCTTTTATCTTAGCCTGCATGGCACACTTTCCTCATTCCTGATGAAGGGCTTATGCCCGAAATGTCGATGCTCCTGCTCCTTGGATGCTGCCTGACCTGCTGTGCTTTTCCAGCATCACACTCTTGATTCTAATCTCCAATATCTATAGTCCTCACTTTCCCCTTCTGGAGATAAGACTAGTTTTGGTTCATTTCACATGGAAATGTTTGTGGATAGTATAACTAGAAACAGTGGCTGTTCCAGAATGCCAAAATAAGCCAAAGGGTACTAGCGAGTACACACACATTAAAATTATGAAAACCTACTGACAATGGTGAAGTCAACAATGGCTCTTCCCATGAATCTTAACCACCAATCCCAATGCCATAGTTTCAACTACCAACTCATAGCTAACCAATAACCATAATCACAATCCAGAGTTCTATCTAATAGCTTTTACAAAAAAAAAAGTGTTGTAAGCAATGTGGACATTGTTGGTATGGTCAACATTTACTGTCCATTCCTAATTGTCCTGGAGAAGGTGTTAGTGAGCCAAATTGCTGAATCACAGCAGTCATATGTATGGACATCCAGTAAAGAGGGAAGTCCATGATTTTGATCCAATAATAGTAAAGGAATGATTATATAGATCCATGTGTCTGGCTTGGAGGGGAGCTTGTATGTAGCAACGTTCTCATGTATCTGCTGCCCTTGAACTTCAAGGTGAAACTGGTCACAATTTGCAAAGTGCTATCAAAGGTGCCTTGCTGAGTTGTTACATGCACCTTGCAAGTGATACACACTGCTGCCACTGTGTGGTGAAGGGAGTGAATGAAGGTAACGGGTGCCAATTCTGCACAAGTTGATTATAAAATATCCCCTCCTCACTTTTTTTGATGCTAGCATTGCCCTCAACAGGCTTTGTTTGTAAATATACAATTTGGCCACATGGATGTTTTCCTGGTGGAAGAGAATAAAATATACTCAGAGGAACTGGAGCTCCATGCCACAGTTTCCATATCTTTGAGCCAAGAGACCCAGGTTCAAGTCACACCTGTCTCAGGTACCTGTTGCAACATGTCTGAAACATGTTGATTAAAGATATCTATCCAGAGCATCTGAGAGCAGTGGTAGTACATTTGGATTAGGAGGCCCGATTAGGTTCAGGTCTCATCTGCTACAAATGTGTGCAATCTCCGTCCAGAGGAATAGTTAAAGTGATGTCATGGGTTGAGACGGTGAACTCCACCAACAATCTTGTGTGCAAGGGATGACTCCAACGAATAGAAAATTTTCTTCCTAATTCTCACTGATTGCAGTTTTGCTAAGGTGCCTTTCATACCAAGGGCAATCACTTTCATTTGATGTTAAACTCAGCTTTTATGTATATGTTTGAGTCAAGTTTCATTGAGGTCAGGAGCAGAATGATCCTGGCAGAAATTAACATGAACATTAGTGAGCAGGTTATTGCTGAACAAGTGCCACTGAATAGCATTCCAATGGTCCATTCCATTACTTTGTTGATGATCGAGTGATTTTAAGATTTGTCCTGCTCTTTGTGCATAGGATATCTCTTGGTAATTTTCCACATTGCCAAATAATAACTATACTGTTATAGCTCGGCTAGGGATGTGGTTAAATCTGGAGAACGTCTTTAATATTAAACACAGAATGGAGAAATTCAGGAGGTCTAGCACTAACTGTGGAGAAAGAGAGAGACAGACAGACAGAGTTAATGTTTAGAGTCCAGTAGAGTCTTTGACTGAAGTAGTTTTTCAATTTTGAAGAGTCAAATCAGCCTCGAAACATTAACTTTGATTGTCTTACCACAGATGCTGCCAGATCTCCTGAGTCTTAGAGGTCAGCAGCACTAAGAAAGGTCCTTTGCCCATTGAGTCTACACCAGTTAAAAACAAACATCTAACTCTTCTAATCCTATTTCCAGCATGTGTTTTATGACCTTGTTTGCTTTGGCACGGCATCTACCATCCCTACACACAGTGAGTTTCAGATCTGCAACAGCGTCTTGGCGATAAAAAAAATTCTCAGATCCCCTCTAAATCTCCCGCCCCATAACTTAAATCTACGCCACTTGTCATAATACCTTCAACCAAGGAGAAAGGTTTCTTCCCGTCTACCCTGTCTATGCTCCTCGTTATTTTATACATCGCAGTCACTTACCCCCCACCAGCCTCTTCCCCTCCGAGGGAAACACCACCAGACGATTCAATCTTTCTTCATAACCAGAACTCTCCAACCCAGGCAATATCCTGCTAAATCTCCCCTGCATCCGCTTCAGTGCAATCACATCTGTCCTATAATTTGAAATCCAGAACACGCATACAAAGCTCTTGTGGTCTAACCAACGTTTTATACAGTTCTAGCATAACTTCTCTTAAGGTCTATGTCGTGACTAATAGAGGCTGGTATCCCACATGCCTTCTTAATCACTTAATCTGCTATCTTAAGGTAAAGGGGTCAAAAGGTGTCAGGGAGAAAGCAGAACAGGATACTGTGCTGGATATTCAGCCATACCCATATTGAACAGCTGCTAGTTCCTGTTTTCTATGTTTCTAAAGGATTCCCGGAAGCGGTTGTACATCCCATGAGCTCCAGAGCTTAACAGTCAGTTCAGTCACGCCGGCAAAGCCACCACAGAGTGAACCGCGGCGGCTGGACTATTACAGGGCCCCGCACTCCTCCTGCTCGACCGGCTGTGAACTCGCGTCCCTCTGCCTGACCCTTACCGAGTCACCGCCACAGTCTCCGCTCGCCCCTTACCGAGTCACCGCCATCTCCTCTCTCCGACTGCCTCGCGCCGCTCATCGTTGTCAGGCACCGGCCAACCGCTCCGGCTTCTCACCACTGTACGGTGGCCCTGTGCCGCCTAAATCAGCGAGCGCGAAATTCGAAATCATTGCCACCCGAGTGTCGTTCTCACTAGATGGATATTTTCTCCGTCGCAAATGTCACAACCACCAGAAGAAGGAACAGCGCTCCTAAAGCGAGTGTTACCAATTAAACCTGTTGGTCTATTACCTGGTGTTGTAGGATTTTTTAAAATGCAAATTACATTTTGAAAGATGTGATCGAAAGTCTTGCCACTGAATTGTGCGCGCTCACGGCGTCACTTTCTTCTACTTTGTACTGGTGAAAATAATAAGGAGACTTGAGTGTTTGCACTTACAATAGTTACAACAATGCACTACAGTAACATATTCTAGATTAGTGGTGCTGGAAGAGCACAGCAGTTCAAGCAGCATTCGAAGAGTAGTAAAATCGACGTTTCGGGCAAAAGCCCTTCAGTAACATAACCAAAGCGTCTTTGTCAGCACCTTTCAAAATCCTGAATTTTACTACCTGACCGGATAAGGGCAGCCAGACGCATTGGGAAGACCACCAATTATTAGAAGTTTATTTCCGAATCTCACACAAGGTGCAAAAAATTTTCATCTTATCTGGTTTGACGTTTTCCATACGAAAACAGGATGTATGCTAACGGCAAAAACGATTTTAGGTAGAATTCCTAAAAGCTAGATGGGCAAACTGTCAAGGCCTATTCACAATTTATTTAAGATGTTTGGAACAACCTACAAATGTCTATTCATCTTGGTTGAAAATGTGTTGCTGGAAAAGCGCAGCAGGTCAAGCAGCATCCAGGGAACAGGAGAATCGACGTTATGCTGCCTGACCTGCTGCGCTTTTCCAGCAACACATTTTCAGCTCTGATCTCCAGCATCTGCAGATCTCACTTTCTCCTCAAAGATATTCATCTTGGTTGTCTAGTTGAAATTCTCCCTCCTCTCTTATCCCGAACTATTGAGATCAGCAGCCTATGCCCTGCCCCGCCTCTCCCATACACCTCCTCGTTTCCTCGTCAGCTCTGCACCCTTTTACACTGCCCCTCTGTTCACTCTCCTCTTCGCCTCTTCATTCCCTCCCTCTCCCACATTTCCGCCCCTTAAACCTCCCTCTGACCCTTCACCCTGAGCCCAAACACCCTTCCACCTGCCCTGCCTCCACACCTTTACCCCACCCCTCCGTTGCCATACCCCGCACTTTCACATCCACCTCCTCTTCACACCCACCTTCTT
>NC_057721.1:8069402-8073792 GCF_004010195.1 Chiloscyllium plagiosum
TGCCCCTTTGCTCCACCTCCTGTGCCCCGCCTCCCTTTCCCTCCTCCTCTCCTCCCTTTGCCCCGCCCTCTCTTCCAACTCCTTTGCCCTCCAGCTTTGCTCCAATCCTGTCCGTCCTTCTCTTCCCCTCCCCCACTCGGTGCACGCGCCCCCAGCCTGTCTGTTTCTGCCCTGAGTTCTGATCGTCACATTCGGCGTGAACAGGAGTGACATGACGTTTGTTACGTGCTGACGCTGACGGTTGCTAGGCTGGAAGGTTCCGGCGTTTGCTGGTTTTTGACTCTTTTCCGCATCTTGAGCTCTCCCGGTGACATTCACATTGGAATCATGAGTCACCTCCAAGAGCCGGCGTGCCAGAGTCAGGTTGGAAGACAGGAGAGGTGCGCACAGACGGAATGTAATGCCAGAGGTGAGCGAGGAGGTGACGGCTGTGAATGACTGTCGGGAGTCAGGTGCCAGGGCTGGGGGCCAAGGCCTCGGGTTGAGAGAATCCTGGACACTGGGCTGTTTTCGGTTGCAGTGCCAGTCAATGTTAATCATTTTAATTCCTTGGTATAAGTGGCATGCACCAGGATCTTAACTAATAGTGGTGACAATCTCATACACAACTCTGGTGTAGCATCTTGGGATTGGGAGGTTGTAAAAAAGATATTGACTTAAAGTTATTTTGTCTACTTTCAATTCACTTGACCGGAGCCTTGCATGATTTCTATTTTGGTGTGCCTTCATGCGACATCAAACAGAAAGAGGTATATATGGAGCCACAAATCACTGTCGCCTGCAGATGATTAATCCTTGAAGACATGCCTAGTTGATCCAGCGCATAAGTGTTGCCGAATTCCGAACGATTTGTCTGATTTTCACATGCAATGTCAATGCCTGACAGTGTTACAAGGCCTAATCTAGACATGATTCGGAGATGCCGGTGTTGGACTGGGGTGTACAAAGTTAAAAATCACACAACGCCAGGTTATAGTCCAACAGGTTTAATTGGAATCACTAGCTTTCGGAGCGACGGTCCTTCATCAGGTGATTGTGACAATCTCTCCGAAAGCTAGTGTGCTTCCAATTAAACCTGTTGGACTATAACCTGGTGTTATGTGATTTTTAATCTAGACATGCATGTTTGTAAACCTGACAATGGGTTTGGAAATAATATTTATCAACAAAGTATATGCCGTTCTTAATGACAGATCCAAATTTGTATTCTGTGGACCTGTCCCTCAGCGTGACCGGATAGTCCTACTTGAGACCAAGCTAAATGGTTAACAATGTGATCTCAATGTAAAAGGGTATTATCTCTATCTAAAAACAAACGTGCCAAAAATTTCCAAATCAAAACTTGAAGAGAAACAGAGCAAATAAAAAAAAATCATTTTCTGAAAAAAAGTATTTGCTAAACTATAATGTAAGAAGAAGGAGCTTCGCCGCTGTTTTCGCATACTTGTAGATTGCCCAAGATACATAAAAGTGATGCCCTTTCTGCCCTATCCTAACTTTCACCAGTTCTGCGCAACATTAGCTGTCCAAATGGTTGGGTAAATTGCTTCAACCAGTTTTGAGCAAATATACCAGTTACACAATGAAAGCAAATATACACAGTTACAATTGCAAAGACTGTCCAGGATTTGCATATCAATAGTCATGCAGTATTCATCTGCTTGTTCAGCATTGCTTGCATAATTCACGAATGTATCATTCAAGTAAGCCAGAGGGACTTCACTGCAGATTGTATCATGGTTATCTAGATTGTCACCATTGTGTGAATCAGTATTCATTGAATTTATTAACTTATCAACTCATATATATGCATTCCATTTAAAAGACACTGTATAACCAAACAGATGGTGTTGCTGTGAGATTACCAACAGGCCCAAGTCTCACAAGTATCTTTGTTGGATTCCACCTTTGATGGAATGCCACCAGAGCTCTTACCATTTGTTCATTTCCAATAGATAGATGATACATTTGCTACATATAAATCTGTAGCTGCATGTTAGAATTTCCTTAGGCTACATCCTTTTCTCATGTCAAATAAGTTCCCTTTTCTTAATGAATGAGGAGGGTGTGCCAAGCAGGCTAAGATAAAAGGTAGGGAGGAGGGACTTGGGGGAGGGGCGTTGGGAATACGATAGGTGAAAGGAGGTTAAGATGAGGGTGATAGGCCGGAGAGGGGGGTGGGGGCGGAGAGGTCGGGAAGAAGATTGCAGGTCAAGAAGGCGGTGCTGAGTCTGAGGGTTGCGACTGAGAAAAGGTGGGGGGAGGGGAAATCAGAAAGCTGGAGAAATCTGCATTCATCCCTTGTGGTTGGAGGGTTCCGAGACAATAGGTGCAGGAGTAGGCCATTCTGCCCTTCGAGCCTGCACCACCATTCTGAAAACTACCCACTATGTCTCAGATTATGCTGGAGGTATGTTAAACATTTGACAAACAGATGAAGTAATATATTTTGTGTAATTAGTATGCAGTAGCAACATACGTTGTATTCACCAGTATCAAGAGGCTACCATCAAACCAAAATAATATTTTGCCTATTGCACAAATTAGTAATGTGGCCTGATGCCAAATTCACATGCCATACTTCTTAAAGACTGGCAGAGTGTATCAAACAGTGTATTGCTTTGGTTGTTTAAAACAAGCAAAATTCTGCCTGCATCCAACCACCCTAAGTTTGCAAAACTGGGCAATATTTGCTGGATAGCTCTGTGTGTGAAAAATTATGCTGTTAACCAATTTAGGATTGCACTATGGCTTGTGAGGACTGTAAGCTATTTTTAACAATATTAGATTAGATTACCTACAGTGTGGAAATAGGGCCCAACAAGTCCACACTGACCCTCTGAAGAGTAACCCACCCAGACCCATTTCCTTCTGACTGATGCACCTAACGTTATGGACAATTTAGCATGACCAATTCACCTGACCTGCACATCTTTGGACTGTGGGAGGAAATCCACGCAGACACAGAGAGAATGTGAAACCTCCACACAGACAGTCACCCAAGGCTGGAATCGAACCCATGTCCCTGGGACTGTGAAGCCGTAGCATTAATCACTGAACCACTGTGCTGCCCATACAAAAGTGCCTGTAACCAACTCAACAAAATAGATGTCAGCTATTCACGTGTTCAGGCAATTCTCTGACCAATCAGAGTTATTTTATCATTTATAATTTGAATAATAATTGGTTTATAATTTAAACCAATTATTCTGGCAGGCAGGTTTTCTACTGCAACACCGCTAGATTTAAACTAAGTAGCAGGGGGGGAGGGGACAAGCTGGATGTTTAAAAAGGAAATTGAAGGGAAAGTTAGAACAAGAGAAGTCAAGAAAGACAACTGTATTAATGAGGCAGAAAACTCAGAAAGGCATCATGCTGTAAGGTTGAGTGAAATAAGGGTTGATGGGAAGGGTGAGAGCAGTAACAAATTAAAAATACTAAAAATGAATGCACGAAGCATTAGACATAAAATGGATGAGCTTGAGGCTCTTTTGGAAATTGGCAGATACAATATTGTGGGGATAACTGAGACGTGGCTTCAAGTGGACAGGGCCTGGGAAATGAATATTCAAGGATACACGTGCTACCGTAAGGACAGACTGATGGGCAGAAGGGGTGGGGTGGCCTTGTTGGTAAGGGACGATATTCAGTCCCTTGCGCGGGGGGACCAAGAGTCAGGAGATGTAGAGTCAGTGTGGATAGAGCTTCGAAATACCAAGGGTAAAAAGACCCTCTTGGGAGTCATCTACAGGCCCCCAAACAGTAGTCTGGATGTCGGATGTAAGTTAAATCAGGAGCTGAAATTGGCCTGTCACAAAGATGATACCACAGTTGTTATGGGGGATTTCAACATGCAGGTAGACTGGGAGAATCAGGATGGTATTGGGCCACAAGAAAGAGACTTTGTGGAGTGCCTCAGAGATGGATTCTCAGAGCAGCTGGTGCTGGAGCCTACCAGGGAGAAGGCAATTCTGGATCTGGTATTGTGGAACGAACCATAATTGGTCAGAGACCTCGAAGTGAAGCAGCTATTGGGAAGTAGTGACCATAATGCAATAAGCTTTAATCTGCAATTTGAGAGGGAGAGGGTACAGACGGAAGTGACAGTACTTCTGTTGAATAAAGGGAACTATGGAGCTATGAGGGAGGAGCTGGCCAAAGTTCAATGGTGCAATACCTCAGCAGGGATGGCCGTGGAGGAACAATGGCGGATATTTCTGTGTATAATGCAGAAGATGCAGGATCAGTTCATTCCAAAAAGGAAGAAAGATCCTAGGAGGAGGCATGGGTGGCCGTGGCTGACGAGGGAAGTTAAGAAACATATAAAGTTAAAAGAGAAAAACATAGCAAAGATAAGTGGGAAAACGGAGGACTGGGAAGCTTTTAAAGA
>NC_057721.1:8075808-8138345 GCF_004010195.1 Chiloscyllium plagiosum
AAGAAGGAGTTGGATAGAGCTCTCAAAGATAGTGGAATCAAGGGTTATGGAGATAAGGCAGGAACAGGATACTGATTAGGAATGATCAGCCATGATTATATTGAATGGCGGTGCAGGCTCGAAGGGCTGAATGGCCTACTCCTGCACCTATTGTCTATTGTCTATTGTCTAAACAATGTCTGACAGTTAACTGTTAATATCATTAACTGGTGCATTCTTCATGGCAACACCTCTACTGATTAGAGTTGCAACAAAGCAGCACACTGCTCTCTATAAATGTTAGTTTTCTCCTTGAAATGGTATTCTTGCAAACTGTCCTGTTGAGTGAACTAGCGAAGTTTCAACAAAATGTGTCTTAATTTAAGCAATATGTAATTTCTTTACAATCAAACAGGCTATCTTTGTTTAAATATTGGGAAAACTAAAGCTGTTGTTATGGCCCTCTCAACTCAAGCTCCGTTCCCCGTGCCACTAATTCCACCCTCTGCCCTACCTTTACGCTGAACTAAACTGTTTTCAACTGTAAGTCAAATGCCATAAATCATGTCCTCTATTCCAGGAGTCATGTCAAATGTTACAATTGTTTTCAAAAGTAAACATAGTACTCCAGTTTACCTGACTTTCAGACCAGGATTGACAGAAAGTACGAGACAAGGGTTCTGTTCCAAACAAGAATTATTATGTATTCTAAATATGATTTAGAGGTGCTGTGTTGGACTGGGGTGGACAAAGTTAAAAATCACACAACACCAGGTTATAGTCCAACAGGCTTATTTGGAAGCACTAGCTTCCTTCATCAGGTGGTTTAGACTATATCTAGTGGTAAAAAATGGTTAAACCATTGGCATAAAATACTACTAGGGATATGCAGCACGGAAACAGACCCTTTGGTACAACTCATCCATGCTGACCAGATATCCTAAATTAATCTTGTCCCATTTTCCAGCACTTGGCCCATATCCCTCTAAATCCTTCCTATTCATGTACCCATCCCGATTCCTCTTAACTGTTGTAATTCTTTCAGTCTCCACCAATTCATCTGGCAGCAGCTCATTCCATACATACACAACCCTCTGCGTGAAAAGGTTTCCCCTTAGGTCCATTTTAAATCTTACCCCTCTCACCCGAAACCTAGTTCTGGCCTTCCCCAATCCAGGGAAAAGACTTTGTCTATTTATCCTATCCACTCCCTTCATGATATTATAAACCTCTATAAGGTCACCCCTCAGCTTCCGACGCTAGATGAATAGCCCCAGCCTATTTAGCCTCTCCTTAAAGCTCAAATCCTCCAACCCTGGCAACATCCTTGCAAATTTTTTCTGAACTCTTTTAAGTTTCACAACATCCTTCTGATAGAAAGGAGACCAGAATTGCATGCAATATTCCAAAATAGCCTAACCAATGTCCTGTAGAGCCCAGAACATACTCAATGCTCTGACCAATAAAGGAAAGCATTCCAAATGCCTTCTTCACTGTCCTAACTACCTGCGACTCCACTTTCAAGGAACTATAAATCTGCGCTCCAAGGTCTCTTTGTACAGCAACACTCCCTAGGCCCTTACCTTTAAGTGTATAAGTCCTGCTAAGATTTGCCTTTTCAAAATGCAGCACCTCACATTTATCTAAATTAAACTCCATCTGCCACTCATTGGCCCATCTAATCGAGGTCCCATTGTACTCCGAGATAACCTTCTTCGCTGTCCACTATGCCAACAATTTTGGTGTCACCTGCAATCTTACTAATTATACCACCTGTGTTCACATCCAAATCATTTATATAAATGATGAAAAGCAGTGGACTAGCTACAACTCTAAGCCCCTAATAAATTCCCCTTACGCATGCACACAAACAAATCATGAAAATAGATTATTGCTGGTGGTATAAAAACTAGAAAGCCAGTTCAGTGATTTTTGCTTCCCATTTCCAATGTTGGATGATCCTTCTTCAGATTACCAGGTCTTTCTCTGTAAGCTTCCATTTGTTTATAAGAAATACTGAGTGACTGATTGACTTTGCAAATACTATAGATATCATAGAATCTCTACAGTGTGGAGAGAGGCCATTCAGCCCAAAACATCCACACTGACCCTCCGAAGAATAAACCACCCAGACCCATTCCCTCTACTCTATTACTCTACACTGACTAATGTACCTAACCTACAATCCCTGAACACTATGGGCAATTTAGCATGGCCAGTTCACCTAACCTGCACATCTTTGGACTGTGGGAGGAAACCAGAGTACCTAGAGAAAACCCAAGCAGATACAAGGAGAATGTGCAAACTTCACACACGGTTCCTCAAGGCTGGAATTGAATCCAGGTCCCTGCCGCTGTAAGGCAGTAGTGCTAACCACTGAGCCACCATGCCACTGTCATTAGTTTCTGAGTTATGAATTCAAAAGTCACAGCTCAGAGTGGCTGCTGCAGTTTCCTTCCAGTTTAGACTGAGTCTCTTTGTTGCAAAGAACAGTCAGCTTTTGCTGGTGAGAACAACTGGACACTATTCTCTGTCTTTCTGTCTGTCTCTGTCTCTAACTTGTTTCCAGTTCCAACCTGCTCAGTTAGCTGGGAATCAATCAACTTCACTGGTAAATAAGTCCTTGGCTCCTGATCATCATACACATTGCAGGAACCAAAGTCTCATAAAGAGCTCACAATAGGTTCTAAATTCCTTTCTGTGAAACTATGCAACCATCCTGCTCAATCCCTGTTTTTAAAAAGTTCTTTTTCCTCATTTCAGTCTACAGTTTTTAAAGACGTAAATATAAAAAGAGGATGCTTGCACAACCTTGGTATCCTAATTGATTCAGAGTTAAGTAAATGTAGCAGAGGTTTAATTGGTCAAAAGATTGCACAGATCCAAAGAGGAACAGGTTAGTTAAGTTTTTAAGCAGGCTCTTGAAAGAGGTGAAGTCAAGAGGTTCTGAGAGAAAATTCCCGATAATGTCATCCCTTTTGAATTTGTGTAATATACTGCCATAGAACTCTAGTAGATTAAAAGCAGGTCATGGATGTCAGTGAATTTCGCATAATGAATATCAGTGGCACTCAAATGTCCCAGTTATATTTAACAACATTGGGTATCTTTCACCCATCCCTGAATTGCATTGTTTTTGAGCCTTTGGCCCCCTCTTTTGTATTAAAGTCATTAAATCTGTTTTGGGAGGACTTATTTCTCTTATGGTCTTTTGTAAATATTGAAAGATGCAGTCACTCTGAATATCTTCCACTTGTGCTTTGTTCAAATCTTTTAGATTGCTTCATAAGTGGTTCTACCTTTTCTCAGGCCTATTTTGGTCTGCAGTTTTTACAGTTTCTGTTTTCCTCCTTGATTACCCTTATAACGCGTTACTGTACAATCCAGTATTTGTCCTGGTGAATATTACCTTGCAGAATCTGCAATATCTTTAAGGCCATGACCTCACACTTGCCCATATTGAAATCAATTTGCCACAGTTTTATTCATTCACTAATTCTGTCAATATCTCCTTGTGATTTCTATGCTTTAATCCACATATCTTTATGTCATCAACATGATCAGATATGTGATTTTCTATCCCATTTTCTAAGTCATTAATAAATCAATGAATAGTTCAAGCCCCAACATGGTTGTAATGCACCTGCTGATTTGTGTACCTGCCCATTATCCCTAGTCTGATTTGGTTTGGATCGGCAAGAGACAATGATTTTCTTTCAATTCCATAAGTTTTAATTATAGCAAATAGTATCTTATAAGGAATAATAGATTGCCTTCTGGACCTTCATATGAATAACATCCATAGGAACTCTGTGTCACCACTTTAGTCAACTTTTTGAAAATCTTTTACAAAGTCAGACTGATTTTGTCTGATCAGCTGAATATATTTAGCGAGCATAGTCCCTCCATTCTAAGTAACTAGTGACAGTAATTTTCTGACGACAGAATACAGACTAAATATCTGTACTTATATTTGTAAATTAGTTGCCTGATATGAGCCAACCACTTACAGGTCAGTGGACTAAAGTGTAGGTACCAAATGGGAAGGGAAAAGTCACTCAAAAAGAACGGTGGTGTAAGTACGGAAGAAGAAAAGCGATTTCATGAGGTGAGCTAAGCTTCTAACCCTGTATCGTCTCCAACAAAATCAGCCTCTTCTCACTTTACATTGTCATGTTTCACTAGGGAAACCTAGAAATCAAGCCTTGTTATTCCTGGAGTCATCACAACAATAAAGTATTTAAAAAGGTAGACAGAATTCTCCAGTTTACCTTTCTTTTAGACCCAGGTTAACAAAGTACTAACCTGGTGAATCATTGGCATATAAATCTACTAATTAAAACTCTAATCTTGTAAAATCCCCCTTATGTAAGCATCTACAGAGGAGAAAATACCTGGGTGTTATGGATGGAGGAAAAGTCTGGAAAGGGAGTTCAGTAATTCCTGAGATGATTCTTGTGATTCATGTACTGGTCAAAATGCTGCTTCTTGGTTGCCCTTCTCCAAAATACTTCCATTGGCTTTCAAGAGGCACAAGGTGGCTGGTTCACTTTTAAAACGTGAATTCGACTGGGACAACACTACTATCATAGGGCAAGCCAGACAGAGAACAGCTAGGGAATTCCTAGAGGCATGGCATTCATCCACAAACTCCATCAACAAACACATCGACCTGGACCCAATATACCAACCACTACAGCGGACAGCTGAAACTGACAACCGGAAGCGGCAGGGACAGACCACTATAAACACTGGAGGAAACATCAAAGAAGCGCTTCGCAGGAGGCTCCCAAGCACTGATGATGCCGCCTAGCCAGGGGACGAAACGTTTGCAACAAAAACTTCCAGCTCGGCGAACAGAACCACAACAACTTTTAAAATGTCTCTGACTTATCAATTGAAAATCACAACTTATAGCTACTTCTGAAAGCTACTGGTTCTTTTTCAGGGTTTTACTGCAGAGAACAGAGAAAGTTCCTGAGCTGGTGGATATCTGATGACTTCTTTGTATCTTGTTCATAACCCAAGCTATTCAGACAACAAATCCGCTGAAGGCCTTTGTCAGTAGAGCACAGACCAGTCAGATACTTATGCCAACGAAAACTCCACTTGTAATTGCACCTTAAACACTAGTTGAATGAGCAGCTGTGTAAATGCTGTATACAATTAGCTCAGGTATTAAAATAGTGTTTTCTCATCTCAGTGGACAATTAAAAATACAGAAAATTTGGGAAAAAAAATGAATTTTACAACATATGATGTATCGATTTCCCTAACGTCCATTAGGGAAGGAAATCTGCCATTCTGTGTCTCTAGAGCCATGGCAATGTGGTTGACTCTTAACTGCTGTCACCGATTAAACTGTTGGAGATAGGCAATACTGCTAGTTTTTCTAGCAGTACGCATATCCCATGAAGGCATTTTTTAAAAGAGTCAGTAGTTGCACTAGAAAGTCACTCCTAATCATAAGTTGAAATCTCCCACAGATTGTACATTTTATGCCTTTTGGTACCCTCACTGCTTCTTCCAAAGAGTGTACAACATGCAGAAAATTAATTCATCAACAGAGAAAGGAAGTAGGTATGAAGGTTCCTTGTCCATCTTTGATCTGATACCATGAGACTTCATGGGCTTTAGAATTAATGTTGACTATCTCACGATGCCATACAGTTGACTGTATACTACTGATGGGTGTAACCTCTGATGGTTCTAACCACATCCAGGAATGGTAATGGAGGAAGCTGGAACATTGGCTGCATGATATGATTTGGAGCATTAGCTCAATGTTAGACTGTTGCTAGATTATTTTGTGAAAAAGCTCTGTCAATTTTTGTATGAAGACTTTGCAGGGTTGATGGGGCAATTTGTATTGATGATATCTCTGGTGTATAGGTCAACTCTGGGTGCTGTATCCAGTTTTATTCTTTTTCAACTTTTCTGGAGCGATTTGATACAACTGAGTGAGTTGCTAGGCCATTTCAAGGGGAGTTAAGAAACAAAACAGGGCCAAGAGTCTTTTTCATCAATGTAAATGTCACTAGCAAAGCCAGTAACTGTTGCCTCTCCCTAATTTTGTTAATCAATTAAGGCGTATCAAAAATAGACTTCAACTCTCAGATGTAGCTTATCTACAGTTCTCAGAATACTTCTCTTTTCAGTTGCTATCTAGTTTTTGCCAGACTCTTATCAATTAATTCCCTAGCAAAAACCATTACCACCATACCACAGGGATAAAACTATTGTTTCCCAAATTCCAAGCCAATGATACCTCAGCTAATGTGGATCCTACTCCTCACACCAATCTGTAAGATTTTGGGTTCTGGAGCTACAGATGTCCAAAGAAATAGTCAACTATTTGTGAATAATTTTAAGTAGTTTATAACAAAGCAGCAGTTTAGGTTTGATACGTTAGCCACATAGACAGGAAAAATTACTACCCATAACAGTTGAGAGCAGTTAATCGATATCAGAAAGGCCAGTTGCCAGGGGTTTGTTGTTCCAGTAAATTGTGCTCTCTAGCTGAAGTATTATAACTCTTTTCTGGTTCTTTTTCCATCTTGTTAGCCTTTCTTCTGAAAAAGGTGGATGCCTGAAGAGGACTGCCCCTGTCCATCATGTCCACCTCCCAGTTCAAGGTCAAGTGTTTTTGTTTCCATCATGTGAGGGTCATTTTATTGCCATTTGCAAATATTTGCATAGATAAGAGAGTACATAAAGTGCTCAGTTTACAGACCTCTCCTCCCATCCTGCCAAGTTAGGAATATCAGCATGGAATCCTGATCCAAGGAAACTGGACATTTCCAGGAACTGTTTGATTATTCCCAGAGCAAGAAAGAAACATAGAAAAAAGCAATCAATTTCTCTGCTAAGGTGGTCTTATGCTATGCGTATCACTTCTTATTAGGTATTTCTAAACTTATGATAAAAAGTATAATTTATTAAAGGTTTCATTTCTTATCGCTGCTCTGTGGTAAATAACATTTGTACCACACAGGGACTAGTCACTCACCATCTCCAGTAAGAGAGAATCTAACAATTTCCCTTTGACCTTTGCCCCCTCCAATGTTAATATGTCATTTATGTGGTTATTATTTCCAGACTGTCGTGAAATTGGTGTGTAAAAATAGTATGATTGTAAAATGAGGGAAAGCATTGCGTTGTCTTTTTAAAAGACGGTGTTCTTTTGGTGAGTAGAGTTAAAATGGATGTCTAAACAGCAGTTAAAGTGTAGGTGCATTGTAACAAAAAGCTGTTCATTTAGCAGGCCCAAGCAGCACTTTTACCCAGACAACAGTTTAAATTCAGCTAATTAATTTAAAAAGGCGCTTGGAGACTAAGGATCAAATAAATTTAAATGCGTTGGTTTTGATTCCCTCAAACCAATCCGATTGTAAAGAAACTAATATGTAATTGTGAGTATAAACGATGCAAGCATTTGAAAATTAGGGGGAGAGCCAACTGTTATCTGAAGACATAAAAAATCTCTATGTCCTCAGAAAAAAAACACTATCCGTTCATAAGATACATTGGCGCAATTAGCGAATATTCTTGACACCAGAAAACAACTGAGAAAGCATTTCAGACTGAAGAAGTCAATGGAGAGAGGCATTCAGAACAGAAGAAATGGCTGACCAAACATCCTTGACAGCAGAAATCAGCAGAAGAATGGCATTTCTGATTTGAAATCAGTGGAGAAGAAGAGGAGCATTCTGGAAGATACATTCCGTGTGAACTTTGAGAGACTAACTTTTTTGACGTATTGTTTTCTTATCACTTGGATTTATAGAAGTGGGACTTGTATTATTGTATTATTGAAACAATCAGGGAATAGGTAATAGTTAGGGAGTAATTGTACAGTTTGTTAGAAATTCTGATAATTTGTTCACTATTGGAGTTAGATAAATAAATTGTTACTTGTTTAGTGAGTGAAAGGATTTCATTTCATTTAACCACTCCTTTATAATAGATTGGGAGGGGTGGTGAGAAGTAGGTTATTGTACCCCTTGTCACACTTCTTTATCAGATTATGAAATGAGGTACTCCTCTCTGGGTGTTTCAGTTTTAATTTTCAGAGGGGTGTTGACCTCACCTTCGTAACATGGACTCAATGACTCTAATATTTTTCTGATCATCTAACCAACTTTTATGGTTTGTATATACTTCAGCTTATCTCACCATTCACCAGTCCCTTCTATCCTCCTTGACTTGCATTAGTTCCTGGATCCCTATAATTAAGTTAAAATTGTCATTGGTCTGTTAAAATCCCTTCATTTCTTTGTTTCTCCCAAACTCCAATTTCAGCCTTCCTTCAGCCCCATCTCAGTTCACAGACCTCTCCTCCCATTAACGTCTTGTTCATACTGTCCTCACTTCACCTAACTTTTGGTAGCTGTTCCATGAGCAGTGGTACATGCTATAAAACTCCTTTTTTAAGTTTCTTCACCTCTCCCCTCCTCTACTCTCTTCTGGAGCCCTTTCTTTTAAACTACTTGACCCCACTGAAAGTTTTCTCCTTTGGTTTGGCATCCATTTTTGACTGTTTACACAACTATGAACACGTCTGGTCATTTACCTGTATTAAAGATGTTTGTTTTAATGTATGTTCTTGCTTCTATAGAATGCAGGCCATAGTGTTTTAAGATGTCCATGAAATAACTGCACAAAGGCCAGTATCCCATCACCAAATCACTCTTTATTTAGAATGTGTATTGTACATGACACTGACCCACTTAGCTCAGAGCTGGCTCCTATAGTGAACAGAACCCCTGATACTTCTGTTTATTTTATTTTTTTCTGTTTATTCTTTTTTTGCTCTGTTTATTTTTTTTAAAATTTCTTTTTAACCCCCACACTACCGCCTAACTGTGGTAATGCTTATTTTTTCCCCAGCACCCATGGTGTGTGTGTGTGCATGTGTGAGACACAGTGAGAGACACAAGGTGCACGAATCTTTATTCAATTTCCACCGATACTTCTGTTTATTTTTTTTTCCAGATATTATTTCTTTTTTTCTTTTTTTTTTAAATTTAACCCCCACACTACCACCTAACTGCGGTAATGCTTATTTTTTCCCCAGCACCCATGGTGTGTGTGTGTGCATGTGTGAGACACAGTGAGAGACACAAGGTGCACGAATCTTTATTCAATTTCCACCGATACTTCTGTTTATAACTGTTAGGTAGGGCTCCCTGACTGGGCCAGGTTAACGGCTCCAATTAGGGAACCCATATGATGTCCACCTGGGTGCCCTCGTTCTAATCATGACAGTCTAATTATTCCATTATTGGATATACTTTTTGTTATGTTAAGCTGTTAGTATTGCCTTATCTGAATGGAACCTATTTTAGTAAGTTAATATGGCTTCTTTATTTCCTAGGACTGAGCCCTAGACTCTCGAAAGTAAACTTTTTCACTCTTCTTAGTCTGTGGATGGAACTTTTTCCAAATAATGAACAAAAGGCAATTCAGGTATAGTATTTACCCAAAGATCATAAAAGAAGCTTTTTAATAATATGGGTTATAAGTCTGTAAGTGACATGTTGGGTTCTGTTATCTTTTTCTCATTATTTCAGTCATCAGTTAAGACAACCTTTACTGTTATCAATAATTTTTGTATAATTTTATTCATGGTAACTACTATATGATCTGATATACTTGAGTAGTTTTCGTGTACTGACTATGTACAGTCAGTCATAGACAGGATGTTGCAAAATTCTGCAGCGTTGTACTTAAATGGAACAGAAACGCAGATGTGTTCATGGACTAATGTTGATACTTAAAATAGCTTTATTGTTAGTACGCTCAGTAATATTTAAGTATTTATCTGTAATTTGCATCATTGAATAATGTCCACAAATATACATAGAACATAGAATAGTACAGCATAGTACAGGCCATTCAGCCCTCAATGTTGTGCCAACTTTTTAATCCTCCTCTAAGGTAAAACTAACCTACATACCCTTCATTGTGCTATCTTCCATGTACCTATCCAAGACTCACTTAAATGCCCCTAATGTATCTGATTCTACTACCACTGCTGGCAGTGCATTCCACACACCCACCACTCTCTGTGTAAAGAACCCGCCTCTGAAATCTCCCCTAAATGTTCCTCCAATCACCTTAAAATTATGCCCCCTTGTGATAGCCATTTCCGCCCTAGGAAAAAAGTCTCTGGCTATCCACTCTATCTATGCCTCTCATCATCTTGTACACCTCTATCAAGGCACCTCATATCCTTCTTCGCTCCAATGAGAAAAGTCCTAGCTCCCTCAACCTTTCTTCATAAGACATGCCCTCCAGTCCAGACAGCATTCTGGTAAATCTCTCCACCCTCTCTACAGCTTCCACAAATGGGTCTGGGTGGGTTGCTCTTCAGAGGGTCAATGTGGACTTGTTGGGCCGAAGGGCCTGTTTCCACACTGTAGGGAATCTATTCTAATCTTTCCTACAATGGAGCGACTAGAACTGAACATAGTATTCCAAGTGCAGTCTAACCAGGCCTTTATAGAGCTGTAACATAACCTTGTGGCTCTTAAACTCAACCCCCTTGCTAATGAAAGCCAACATACTATATGCCTTCTTGGTAAATGTAGCAACTTTGAGGGATCATTGGAACGTAAAGTTCTTTTTTTCTGAGGTCCTTACTTGATGCAACTGCAACATACCAACTTCTGTGAATAGCAACCAAATTCTATTAAGCACAGTACGATACAAGCTTTGGAGAAACCCTGAACATGCTTGCGAGTCATGCGCAGGGGTATCTTCCTTAACAAAGAACACAGTCCTTCCTTGATACATAATCTTTACATCACAGTTAGTAATTCTGGATGTAGGTTTGCTCACTGAGCTGGGAGGTTCATTTCCAGATGTTTCGTTACCCTACTAGGTAACATCATCAGTGGGCCTCCAGGTGAAGCACTGTTGATAATTCCTGCATTCTATTTATATGTTTGGGTTTCTTTGGGTTGGTGATGTCTTTTCCTGTGGTGACGTCATGTCTGGTGGTGATGTCATTTCCTGTTCTTTTTCTCAGGGTGTGGTAGATGGGGTCTAACTCGATGTGTTTGTTGATAGATAGACTTCTGGTTGGAATGCCATGCTTCTAGGTTCCTATGTTATTGGTACTGATGTATACCATGGCTGCTCACCCACTCCTGTAAGAAGCCCATAGATTCGCTATGAGTCATCCCTGACCCTGGCACCTGGGAGGCAACATAACCATCCGAGAGTCTCATTTACCCACCTATTCTCCCCTCTTCCCTCCTGAGCCACAGAGCCAGGTTCATAGAGTCATAGAGATGTACAGCACAGCACAGAAACAGACCCTTCGGACCAACCCGTCCATGTCGACCAGATATCCCAACCCAATCTAGTCCCACCTGCCAGCACCTGGCCCATATTTCTCCACACCCTTCCTATTCATATACCCATCCAAATGCCTCTTAAATGTTGCAATTGTACCAGCCTCCACCTCTTCCTCTGGCAGCTCGTTCCATACATGTACCACCCTCTGCATGAAAAAGTTGCCCCTTAGGTCCCTTTTATATCTTTTCCCTCTCACCCTAAACCTATGCCCACTAATTCTGGACTCCTCTAACCCAGGGAAAAGATTTTGTCTATTTATCCTATCCATGCCCCTCATAATTTTGTAAACCTTTATAAGGTCACCCCTCGGCCTCCAAAGTTTCAGGGAAAACAGCCCCAGTCTCTCACGACAGCTCAAATCCTCCAACTCTGGCAACATCCTTGTAAATCTTTTCTGAACCCTTTCAAGTTTCACAACATCTTTCCAATAGGAAGGAGACCAGAATTGCACGCAATATTCCAACAGTGGCCTAACCAATGTCCTGTACAGCTGCAACATGACCTCCCTGTACTCAACTCCTGTACTCAATACTCTGACTGATAAAGGAAAGCATACCAAATGCCTTCTTCACTATCTACCTGTGACTCCACTTTCAAGGAGCTATGAACCTGCACTCCAAGGTCTCTTTGTTCAGCAACACGCCCCGAGGATCTTACCATTAAGTGTATAAGTCCTGCTAAGATTTGCTTTCCCAAAATGCAGCACCTCGCATTTATCTGAATTAACCTCCATCTGACACTTCTCAGCCCATTGGCCCATCTGATCAAGATCCTGTTGTAATCTGAGGTAGCACTCTTCACTGTCCACTACTCCAATATTGGTGTCATCAGCAAACTTACTAACTCCACCTGTTATGCTCACATCCAAATCATTTATATAAATGACGAAAAGTAGAGGATCCAGCAACAATCCTTGTGGCACTTCACTGGTCACAGGCCTCCAGTCTGAAAAACAACCTTCCACCACCACCCTCTATCTTCTACCTTTGAGCCAGTTCTGTACCCAAATGGCTAGTTCTCTCTGTATTCCGTGAGATCTAACCTTGCTAACCAGTCTCCCATGGGGAACCTGGTCGAATGCCTTACTGAAATCCATGTAGATCACATCTACTACTCTGCCCTCATCAATCCTCTTTGTTACTTTCTCAAAAAACTCAATCAGGTTTGTGAGACATGATTTCCCAGAGACCTGGTTCCTTTGGCTTTCCCCTGGTAGGTCCCCACCCCCCAAACCCTCCCCCAACCATATCCAAAACTGTATTCTTATTATTGAGGGGAATGACCACAGGGGGTCCCTGCATTGCCTGCCTATTCCCTTTCCCTCTCCTGATGGTCACCTGTCTATCTTAATCTGTAACTTAGGTATGACCACCTCCCTATCATTCCTCTCTATTACCCCCGCAGCCTCTTGAATGATCTGAAGTTCATCCAGCTCCAGCTCCAGTTCCCTACTGCAGTCTGTGAGGAACTGGAGTTGGGTGCATCTCTTGCAGGCGAGGTCAGCAGGGACACCACATCTTGCAACAGAGCATGAAATTGCTCTAACCTCTATCCCCTCTACTTTAAATTTCCAAGAGAGATTGAATAAATGAAAATAAAAGCCTTACCTTACCTACCCTCCGCAAACAGTCTTTTTTTTTGGTTAGAGGAGGAGGACAGATGGGAGACACTACACATGTAGTGTTTAGGGTTTAGCCACCGCCGAATATATCAGTTCATGTGGCCAGCAATTCCCCATGTCCATGTCCATTCCTGTTGAGCCTTCGCTTCACCTGTTCACAAGGTAAGTCTATAACAAGGAAATTTACCTTCCCGGCAGCCCTGTGGTCCATGCTCTCCCCATTTCCACTGCTGCAAATGGAGGCCACTGATTCATGAGGTAAGTCTACAACAAGGAAATTTACCTTCCCGGCAGCCCCCGGTCCATGCTCTCACCACTCATACTGCTGCAAAAGGAGGCCGCTGATTCACGAGGTAAGTCTTTAAGAGGGAAACTTACCTTCGTGGCAGCCCCCAGTCTGTGCTCTCACCAACCTGCTGCTACAAATGGAGGCTGCTGATTCACAAGGCAAGTCTTTAAGAGGGAAATTTACCTTCCCGGCAGCCCCCGGGTCCATGCTCTCCCCATTTCCACTGCTGCAAATGGAGGCCACTGATTCATGAGGTAAGTCTATAACATGGAAATTTACTTTCCTGGCAGCCCCTGGTCCGCGCTTTCACCACTCCTACTGCTGCAAATGGATATATACAGGTTAGGATATTTCACATTTCAGTCTCTCGCTTCACGTGTATAATACTCCCAGTTAACTTGCTGAATAGATTAATATTTTAAATGTTTTTTAAAGGAAACATGTGATAAGACATATTAAACTGCAATGTTAATATTTTTCATTTCTTGTGGTACCTGAAAGCTAGTTACTTATACACTTTTGTCCAAAAAATAAACATCTTAACTGAGTCTCACTATTGTCACCTCCCAATAGTAATGAACTTGTTCTTTGTTGCTGTCCTTAAACTACTCCTGAGCACGAATTTATTCTCAGGACAATCATTCACTTTGCAGTACAGTGGTTAGCATGGAGGGAGATGTGGTGAGAAAGAATACAGTAACCATTTTACACTTGGGAAGATACAGGCATGAATGACTGACTGATTTGTTAGTGCTGCCAATTGAGGCTGAATGTTATTAAGGCATGAGAAGAAATATTTGTTCTGCCAATAATATTGGGGCTTTTTAAATCAAGTGAATCCTCAAAGCAGACAAACTTGCTTGTAATCTCATCTGAATGATGAACCCTGCAGAGTCAGCTGAAATGGATCTTAAACCTACAACATTATTATCGAGAGTTAATGACATGCTGCTCTTTCTGTCCTTGCAGTTCAGATAATTAAATGACAGGTAAATGTGGATTACATGGAATACTATGCTAAAGTAGATGTCATCTGAATCAAACTTAGTCCATCACTTGTTCATTCAGGGAAAGTTAAAACACTTCAGAATGTCTCTTCACCATTTCATTGACATACACATCTTGTCTCTGAGTCTAAGTGACATAACACTGAGGTGTCATGTTGAGCTTCTTCAGTTGCGATGCAGTTACATCCTCAAGATGAGTGGAAAGCATTCTGTTATATTTCTGAACTGTGCCATGTAGGTGAGGGAAAGGTTTTGTGGAGCCAGGAGATATGGGTGTGAAAACAAGATTCCACCTGTCCTCTCAGTTGGACTAAAAGCTCCATGATACCATTCAAAGAAAAGCAAGGGGGTTATCCCTATTGTGCCTGGTTGTTATTTCTCTTTCAGTCAAATCCCCAAAATAAGCTATCAGATTGCTATCCTGTTGGTTGTCAGATTTTGCTGTGTGGAAATTAGTTGCTGAATTTCCGATATTACAATGTTTCAAAAGTACGTACTTAGTTGACTTTGGATCTTTATGAAGTCATAAAATAAAACATTTCTTATTCCTATGGAGGAAAATATATAGGACTAATATATATTTGTAAATATATTTGCATAAAAATAATGATGTTTCAATGATGTACATTTATAAATATAAAAATTGGCCAGAAAATACTGGAAAGGAAGAGTGGATCTGGGAATTAGAGTCATGGAGACATGCAGCTTGGAAACAGACCATTTGGTCTATCTTGTCCATGTTGACCAGATATCCTAAATTACTCTAGCCTCTTTTGGCAGCATTTGGCCCATATCTTTCTATTCATGTACCTGTCCAGAAGCATTTTAAATGTTGTAATTGTACTGGCCTCCACCATGTCTTCTGGCAGCTTGTTCCATACACACACCAACCTCTGCGTGAATAAGTTGGCCTTTAAGTCCCTTTTAAATCTTTTTCCTCTCACCTTAAACCAATGCCCTCTAGTTTGGGACTCTACTCACTCTATCAATGCCTCTCATGATTTTATAAACCTCAATAAGGTCACCCCTGAGCCTCTGCTGCTCCAGGGAAAATAGCCCCAGCCTACTCAGCCTCTCCCTATAGATCAAACTCTCCAACCCTGGCAATATCCTTGTAAATCTTTTCAGAACCCTTGCAAGTTTCACAATGTCTTTCCTAAAGGTAGGAGACCAGAACTGAATGTAATAATCCTAAGGTGGCCTAACCAAGGTGCTGTACAGCCTCACCCTCACCTCCCAACTCCTATACTCAATGCATTGACCAATAAAAACAAGCACACCAAATGCCTTCTTCACTATCCTGCAACTCTACTTTTCAAGGAACTATAAACCTGTACGCCAAGGTCTCTTGTGGGACACCCGCACCAATCAACCACACCGCCCTGTGGCCCAACATTTCAACTCCCCCTCCCACTCTGCCGAGGACATGGAAGTCCTGGGCCTCCTTCACCGCCACTCCATCACTACCAGACGCTCAGAGGAAGAACGCCTCATCTTTTGCCTCGGAACACTTCAACCCCAGGGTATCAATATGGACTTCAACAGTTTCCTCATTTTCCATTCCCCCACCTCACCCCAGTTCCAAACCTCCAGCTCAGCACTGTCCCCATGACCTGTTCTACCTGCCTATCTTCTTTTCCACCTATCCACTCCTCCAGCATCTGCAGTCCTCACTTTCTCCTCAAATAATTAATAACACAAGTATCATTTCAGCAATGTGATAAGGGCGATCCCCCGTATCCGCAGAATCATTTTCCTTAGTTTCAGTTACCCATGGTTTACCGCGGCCAGAACATATTACCGGGAACTTTCCAGAACCATAGACCAGGAGGCTGCCAGGAAGGTACGTTTCCCATTTAAATGAATGAGTTTGCTCCTATCTGCAACTTTGGGCTTCCTAGGTAGGTCCTGGAACATACACCTGCGGCTACAGGGGGGACTATGGTAATTATTAAAGACAGTCAGTCAAGTTCTCTATGCCCCAAAGTAAGATACTTAAAAAAAGAACACGGAGTCTCATTCCTTGAGGTAAGGAATCGCTGGGCAGCTTTTAAAATGTCAAATTGTAACTAAATTTTTTAATCTTTCCTTTCTATTACTCCCAGTCCAATCTTATTGCCTTCCTCTTTCTGTACCTGATTTAACTTTGAATTCAACCACTATCCATAAGTCTGATTGGTTAAGAAGATCTGTTTGGCCCCAGATTTCCTATTACCGTTGCATTGCTGTTATCAGCTCACACCTCCAACAATTTGATGGGGAAAAAATATTTTAAGAAAGAATATGGGAAAAATGTTAATTAAAAAGATATGCTGTAAGATGTATCCTCCCAACATTCACCAGCTATTTAGTGTAAGCATTGCATTAAAAAAAGTAGTAGGTTTGAAAAAGCCTGATTGCAAAGTGAAAATAAAAAATCCTTATGATCTAAGCATGACTTTGCAAAAAGTGGAGGAATACAAACTCCATATTTTGACCTTGCTTCTCTAAATGAGGATATCCTTTCAAAATGAATGTCTCTCATACCATCTACATCTGATTTTTAGATAAAGTTTCTCTGTTTATCAATAATATGCCTAAGCATTAATTCCTACAATAAAGAATAATATAGTCAAATGGAAAAATATTATTGTTAATGTTATTAATATTTCAATTTAATGTTTGAATGTGAGAGGCATTGGGAAGGCTGACATTAATTGTACATTCTGAATTCTATTGAGAAAGTGGTGAGTTGTTTGTTTGACAAGCTGTCCTAGGTAGGAAGGGAGTTCCATATTTGAACCCAGTAACAATGAAGGATAATGAACACCTTAGTCATGGTGATGCCTAACTTACAGGGGTATTTGGAAATAGAGGTGGTCTTGGGTTTGGACAGCTTGACAACTCCTGGATGATGTTGAGCTTCTTCAGTTGCGATGCAGTTACATCCTCAAGATGAGTGGAAAGCATTCTGTTATATTTCTGAACTGTGCCATGTCGGTGAGGGAAAGTCTTGTGGAGCCAGGCGATATGCCTCGCTCTGGAGGAAAGCTAACTTCTGGCCTACTGTTTAACTGTGGCATTTATGTGGCTGATCCAGTTTGTTAAATTTTTGCTTTCAATTTGGAGAACTTTTTTTTATTTTCAGTTTTTGATGTTTTCGTTTCCTGTTCACATGGTGTTTTTCTTCATTTTTAGCGACGAAAAAATGGCCTGGTTGTAGTATATAATTCAAAGATTATCGGCCTCCACTGTTCAAGCGCAGAGTTACATGCAGGCCAAATTGCTGTTGTCAAACATGGGTCTAAGATGAAAGATTGCGATCTCTATTTCTCAAGGAAACCATGCTCAACCTGTTTAAAGATGGTTTTAAATGGTATGTATAGTATAAAATTATTTGATTAAATGCCTTACCTTATAGTGGACTTGCAAAATTGAATAGGACAGTACCAATGTGGACTTAAAACTGGCGAATAAACAGAAAACAGAGGATAATGATGAATGGCCATGATTTGGAAAGGTGGTATGGAGTGTTGTTCCCTAGAAGTACCAGCAATACTTTGATAAATTTATGCAAACGTTCCTGACCTGTTGTGTGGGTACAATTTCAAAGCTTTCAGCTGAGGTAAGTCTTTGAAGTCCAAAAAACAGTGAGGAGAGTAGTTGCAGATTTCAGGAGTACATAGACATCTTGATGAAACAGGCAAACATGATAGATGAAATTTAATGTGGAGAATTGTGCACTGGAAAAAAAAATGAGTAGGCAAAAGCTTTTGAAAGGAAATTGGATATATACATGAAGGGGATTAATTTGTAAGATTATGCAGAAGGAGCAGGGGACAAGAAATAATTGGACTTCTCATTCAACAAGACAGCCCAGTAGTTTGTGTTGAAGATCTTTCTTCTGTGTTGTTGTTTTATGAAATAAAATTGTACAATTGCCACTAAACAAAAATCCACATTTTCAATTTCTACCCTTTTTTGTTTTGCAAAATATTCAAAATTAGCTGGAGTCAATCGCATATCATACTGGCCTGGTGACCCTGAGATAAGTCTAGTTGACGACTATGTAATGAATAATTGCAATTCAGATGCAAAACTAGATGCAAAAGCTGTGGAAAGACTCAAGTCCAACAGTCGCTCTCGTATTTGCACCTTGCTTCAGCCTTTGGCTTACGACATGCTGCAGTTTGTGGAAGAAACCTCAAAAAAGTGTGAGTTTTTACAAAGTATAGTCACCCTGAACAGAGATTTTAAACTTGAGGACTTTTTTACTGAGTGCAGAAGAAATCGATTACAGGAATTTGAGAAATTATTCTTGATATCCAATAGTGAGACTCACAAAGAAATCTTGAAGACTATTGGCTTAGAGAACGTATGTGATGATATTCATTTTACTAACTTGAGGCATAAAATGGAAGATCTTGTCTTTTTGTTAGCAACTGTTGACTGTAGCGTTCCAGAGTATGGGACGTTCAGATTTTATTGTGATGATTCGGACAAAGCATGTGACGAGCACACAAATGACGAGTTCCAAAAATTTGCAAGACATTGCATGGTTCAAGCCAGATTGTTGGCATATCGGACAGGTAAGACAACCAATCTGATACTTTGAAGTTAGGTATGATTCTAGAGTTATGTTATATGAACAGGCATCATTTTTAAGATTCATTAACTCATAAATAACTTACATTTAGCAGTATGACAATGTCAGGACATCCCAAAGCACTTTATTAAGCTAATGGTGTCCTTCTAAAGTGTGTTTAATGCTGGAAACACACCAGAGAACTAGCACACAGCATAGTTTCATAAATAGCACTGTGATAATGATCAGATATGCTGTTTAGTGATGTTGGCTAAATGACAATATTGATCAAGGCTCCAAGGAAAATTTCCGTGTGTTTCTGGGAAAGAGTATTGTCAGATCTCTTACATTGATCTGACAGGGTGGCCTTTATTTAACATCTCATCTGAACAATGGCAAGTCCACTGGTTCTGCATGATCTTAGTAGTGCACTAAAGTATTAGTCTTCTGCAGTGAGGTTCAAAACCGCAAACTTTATTAGCTGTGGAGCACCAACTATTCTATGGTCTTGAAAGGCACTAAATGAATACAAGCCTTTTCCTTTTCTTTTAAATGAATGGTAACATAGCGGTACACCTTTATGTTGAGGAGTTCTGTTCTCCCAGGATGCCAATTACTGCCTCTTTCCTTGTTCCTCAAATTTTCCTACCTGTGGAAAACCAGCCTTCTTGTTATATCTCTCCAGGTTCATTCCAGTGTCAAATTTGGGGCTAACTAACTGTTCAGGCCTTTTGTTCCACATTAAGCAAGTTTATGAACTCTTCTCCCCCTGGATACAATTATTACCTTTTAAAGATATCCATTCCTATCTGACCCATAGCCTTTCTCATCACAGCACCACTGCCTGCTGATGATATCTTTCGTAAAGATGAACTTTTATATGTTTCAATTCTCCTCCCCTCCCACCTTGATCCGAATTTTTTATTTAACAAACTCTTCTCCTACCCTTTCCCCTCTGTCTCTTTTTGCACCCCTCCCAACCCTTTATCCCTTCTTCTGACTAAACTCTTCTTATTTCCTAACCCGCTTGCTCCCTCCCTCTGATCTCCTCTGACCATCCAACCCTCCCTAAATCTTTCCTCCTTCTCACCTGCTGTTTTTCCACCCAATTTTCTGCTGAAACCTGTTTCTCTGAGTTGTCAAAAATATTGATTTCCTTTTAAGCAACATGTTGATTTCTTTCACATCTGCTTCATAAGTGTTAACACATTCGTATCACATTTATAAAATTATGTGATTGTTGAAAATACTATGTTTCTGTAAAGTTGTTCATTGTATGGAACAAATGTACATTTCCACCAAGACTGGTCCCTCTCTGATACCTGGACCAGTTCTGCTCAGTTCTGGTCAGTTCCTCAAGCTTTGATTCTGCAAATGAAGCACAAAGTTTAAAAATTCTGGTTTTGGACTTTTTACAGAAGTTCAGTTTCATCAATATCCTGTGGAATTGCAATTCTCAGAGAACCTGGTAACCAAACAGGAAATTGCAGGAGTAATGTTCTTTGTCTTCCCTTTGGAGTGCACTGCAATAACCCACACAGCATGCCGACCAGACTGAAAAGGATCCTCTAGTTGAAAGTTCAAGTTCTTAAATTCTTTAAAAGGGAATAATGCATGTGGGATTGTAATTGTCATCCATTGACTGCAGAACTCAGTAGCTAGAGTGCACCACAGTACTTTTCTTAAAATAAGATAGAAAACTTCCAAGGTCAAATACACAAGGAACAAGGGAAAGACAGTCCAGAAAGAAGCACTTTTTTTTTAACAATTATACAGTGATGTAACATATCTGAGGTTTTGTTTAAAGGCAAAGACCAATACAATTAACTGTCTGATCTATGAAATCTATCTTTCAGGGTCAACTAAATGCTCGTTGCAATTTCTATCAGTCGTGTCTTGTGTTGCTTCAGCAAGTTTGCTCCACTGTGATGATGGGGAAACCTCTATTGCATATATGGTTGGCACGAGGAACTATGTTGTGTTAATAGTATAGCTGCATGGTACAAATTATCTTAGATGCTATGTAGTTGAATTGCACAACAATTTACCTGTGAAAGATTACAAAATTACATTCAGTTAATCTGATAATATGTGGGTTGACAGGAAATTTTTAAAAATATAAAAGTTGCTGGACTGTCACCATTAATATTTAAAGGAAGAGAAACTATTTGGCCTACACATGTCTTCAGTCCCAAATGAAGTTATGATACATTCATGCCCTGAGGGAATTTGTGATTAATCAATAAGTTTATCTTGGGAGAGCTCACATGCTGAAAAAAAATCCAAGACTGCCAATTGTCTTGTGAAAATTTAAAGTAGGAAGAAACAAACAACTTCTAATTCTTTCAATATTTCTTTGAAGGACTATTTTGTAGTCCAGCAACTTCCACATCAGTGCTCCACAAACATCCCATCTGACCTATGAATAGCTTCAGTCTCTCTGCAGCAAAAAAATGTATTTGCCCCAGGTAGCACTGAAAACATATGTCCAATTGCGTGACTTAATTTGCATAAACCACCCAAATGTTTTCTTTATTGTTATATATTCCTGTCATAGGCCTTCCTTCCTAGCCAATTTTCTCCTGCACCCTCACGCAGATTTGCAAATTTTCTGCCTGATTGTGGTGACTTGGCTGTTACACAGCATTCTGGGGAGTGGAGATTCAAGGAACAGTGGAAAACCTAAAGCTTCCAAAGTGCATTTGTCCACAAGTATATCCAAAGCTTGGATAAAACTTCTAACTCTTGGAAATGAAGCAGAGCTGTAAGCTAAATTCACAGAGAAATTGCCAAGCCTTTACAGGGTTATAAAACATGAAATTCCTCATTCTATGGGTAAGATTTTAAAAATTTGATTCTTGAATTTTTATTTAACTCTTGATATGTAGTCAGTCTCCTCATGTATGCAAGAAGGTTTCACGGTGATCTAGGCAAGTTGATTTTGTGGGCAAACACATGGCAGATGCAGTATAATGTGAATATTTGTGAAGTTATACACTCCAGTGTGAAAAATGGTGTCATATTGGGAAATGTGGATCTGCCGAAGGATTGGGTGTTATTGAATACCAGTCAATAAAAGTAAACAGACAGATACAACAAACAGTTAGGAAGGCAAATGGTATAAGCCAAAATTTCTGCATCCTCCCCAAGCGCATTCCCCAACCCAACATTGTGTCGCCTGCAAATTTAGAGATATTACATTTTCTTCCCTCATCTAAATCATGAATATATATTGATGATATGTTACAACTGAAGGATACAGTGTAAGCCATTTAGGACTGAGATGAGAAAACATCTTCATTTAATGGCCTATGGTCAGCCTGTGGAAAGGCTACAGAGGCTGTATCACTGAGTATAGTCAATAAATAGATTGATATATTAAAGGCATCAAAGGGTATGGAGAGAAATTGAGAATATGGCTATGAACTGGAGGATCAGCCATGATCATTTTCAATGGCTTAATAGGCTGAACGGCCTACTCCTGCTCTTAGCTTCTGTGTTTAAGACCCTCAATAAATCTGACTTCTTTGATGAAGATTTATGCCTTTTCTACTATTTCCTCTTTTGTTTTGTCACTTAATTTTCTGTGAAGTACCTTGGGATGTTCTCTCATTTTAGAAACAAAGTGTAAATATTTAATTTCTACATATTCTTACATATTGATATAATTTAGATAGTTACTGGAATCATTGAAAAGATTGTGGCCAGTTGTGGTAATTTGCAAGATCTTTTGATCCAAATTTGGGGAGGTTCTTTATCTGGGAAGATTTGATAACACTTTACAGTATTTTTTTAACATGTAATGTGCATTCTTCTACCTTGATGCAATCATGATTTTAAATTATAGATTTCCTGTTTCATTTCTGTTTGATTCTTAAAATTAATACATATCTTTTATGGCAAGAATTCCTTTGAATGAATCATGTGAGTGGCAGGAAATACTTGAAGTTCTATTAAACCGACTTACATTAATATATTTCAGAGGATCAAAAGATTGGTGTTGGAGCAGTGATCTGGGCAGAAGGAAAGTCGGTATGTTGTACATTTTTGCACTTTTTTGTGAAGGTGAAATGCTACTAGTTTTCTGCTGAAACAGTTTGATGCTTTACTTGTTTGTGAGATTGCATTGACATCACCATTTCACTTGATGTCTAATCAAGGTTTAAACAAGAGTTCATGACATAGATTGATTCTGCCTTTAACACTTGGTTAGAAACAAAAGGACTGCAGATGCTGGGATCCAAGGTAAACAAGCAGGAGGCTGGAGAAACGCACCAAGCCAGGCAGCATCAGGAGGTGGAGAAGTCAACATTTTGCATAGAGTTACACCCGAAATGTCGACTTCTCCACTTCCTGATGCTGCCTGGCTTACTGTGTTCTTCCAACCTCCTGTTTATCTGCCATTAACACTGGCTATTTTAGTCAGGGAACTATGGCAAATTTGATCTATTTTTTTTCCATCTTCACTCAACAAATTGACAGCACTCTTATCCCCATCTTCCAACTTAGCCCCACAACCGTTCCATTAAATAAAAACAGTTTACAGAGAAAAGGACTTGTGCTTTTGTTAAATTTATTAGTTATTAGGAAATAGTAAGGACTGCAGATGCTGGAGAAGTCAGTCGATAAAGTGTGGTGCTGGAAAAAGCACAACAGGTCAGGCAGCATCTGACGGGAAAGAGAGTTGAAGTTTCAGTCTTAACCCATCAGTCCTGAAGAAAGGTTAAGCTTGAAATGTTGACTGTCTTGCACCTCAGTTGCTGCCTGACCTATTGTGCTTTTTCCAGCACTATACTTTATCGACTCAATTTAATAGCTAATTTTATTAGTTATGACTTAAGATAAAAACAATTAACAGCATAGAGGAATTTAAATTAGCAGCTCAAAAATGAACCATCCACCCCACCCTCCAGGATGAAATATTTGTTCTGTTAATGGTGGATATATCAAAGGCATTTGATATCTATTAACTACTTCAATTAAAAGTTAGGTAACTATTTTGATAAAGGGTGGTATGACATAAGAAAGAAACAAAGCACTTTACAGCTAGCCAGATACATTTGAAGTGTATTCACCAATAAGAAATGGGCTGTATGTTGCACACAGCAAGGTCCCACAAACTATAATGTGGCAATGACTGGATCATCTCTTTTAGTGATGTTGGTCATATGCTAAGTATTGACCAGGCTACCAAGGAGAACATCCTTGTTCTTCTTCAAATGACACAATAGATTCCTGTAATATTTTACATTACAGCAATGAATAATGTGTGGCAAACTTACAATGTGCACTTTGTGTTATGGACTAATAGCAAGCATTGCTAAATTCAGCTAGCTAATATTTATCTAAATAGTTGTTTGGTTGTAAGAACTGCCTTTTTATCAGCAATACTTATAAGTTGAAGCTTTTTCCCTTGCGCCCGTGAGAACAATTTGCAAGACATGTAAAGGGGAAAGGACACTTATATTGTATGAGAGGAAAATGCTCATTAGTAGACAAGTGAACTCTGATTTGTAAAGGCATTGCCATGGAGAAGGCATCCAGTGATGATGTCTGATAGTTAGCAGTCAAGCTTTGTTCAAACTTTAAACCAGGCAGGTTGATCCTAACTGATCCAGGCAATGCCCTGAGAACAGAATCTGACATGTGTGAAAAACAATGCTGACAACTAATTTAGAATTGTCAGGCATAGGCCCTGTTTCTTGCTATATAGCTCTTCGACTCACCTTGGCTATACCAAACAAACACCAAACTACACCAACCCATTTACCTGCACTTGGTTCACAGTATACTATTCCCTAGCCTTTTAATACTCCTCCAGGCGCTTTTCAAATTTTGCAATCATCAGGGTCACAGATGGACTTGCGTGTACTGGAAGCTGCGTATACTAAAATACAGGATCCTGATCTTTGCAGACAGAAGAACCCTGGTTAAGGCATTGCCAAACATAGTCAGAATAACCTGTCTAGTTTGAAGTGTAACAAAGCTTGACAGTTAACAATCAATAATCACTAACAGCTGTATTTTCCATAGCAGTGCCTCAACCAATCAAAGTCTATTTGACAACCATTCAGCACTCTTCTCAAAGATAGTATAAATGTTGTTTTCCCTCTACCTTGGTATTTCTTGCAAGTTATCCTGATGAATGCAAGACAAAAAGCTTTAGCAAAATCTATCTTTTTCCAGCACTACTTAATATTTATTTATGTGTATTTTGTAAATGATAAGAATGTTTTAAAATGTAATATAATAATTAAGCAAATTGCTGCCCAAGTGATATTTTAAAAATTTCCACTAACGTTTTTGTTGCAGGGGAACTGATCCATTTTGAGACTAGCCAAGACACCCAAAGAAATCATGCATCTGTAGCCCTGAAGTCCATGGCAACAAACATTTATAATATATTTATAAAAAAGCATCAACATATACACATACATTTTATACAAATTATGATCTAGCTGATGCAACTACTCAACAAATCAGATTCCAGAATGATATCTGGCTTGATAGATTTTTTAAAATAGTTAATGCGGAGGTCATTTGCTGAAAAAGATAGTTGACTACATTTGATTTAATGATTTATTGGTGCCTTGTCAACCTAAGTACAGTGAAAAGTTATGTTTTGCATGCAGTACAGGCAAATCAACATATAAGGAAGGACATACAGATCATTGGGTGTTGGAGCAGAGCAAGGCATACAAAATTATGGCTGCACGGGGTTACAAAAGCAAGGTCAACATTAGATTTGAAATTTGAGCGGTCTATTCAGCAGTCTAATAACAGCAGGGACGACGCTGTTTTTGAACCTGTTGGTATGTGTGTTTAAGCTTTTGTATTTTCTGCCTAACAGAAGAAATGGGAAGAGATTATAACCAGGGTGGAAGGGGTCTTTAATGAAGTGGGCTGCCTTTCTGTGCCAACGGGAAGTGCAGATGGAGGCAGTGGATGGGAGGTTGGCTTGTATGATGGTATGGGCTGTATTCACAAATTTCTGCCGTTTCTTATGGTACTGGACAGAGCAGTTGCCATTACCAAACCATGATACTGCAGATAAAATGTTTTAAGATGCATCTGTACAAGTTGGTGAGGGTCCTTATGGACATGCCGAATTTCCTTAGCCTTCTGAGGATGAAGAGGTGCTATTGTGCTTTCTTGATCGTTGTATCTATGTGGTGGTCCAGGCCAGATTGTTGGTTATCATCACTCCTAAGAACTTGACACTCTCGACCCTCTCCACCACCGTTCCATAGATGTAGATAAGGATATGTTCTTTCCCTTTCTTCCTGAAGTCGATGATCAACTCTTTAGTTTTGTTAATATTGAGGGAGAGATTGTTATCTTTGCACCATATTACCAGTATTCTTTACTGTACTCTGTCTTGTCGTTATTTGATATCCAGCCTTTTACCCAAAAGGAAAAAAAAGCAAACCAAGTTGTTTAAATATAGAACACACTTGTAAGATCTAAAAGTACAGCAAAACAAAGATTCATCCTGTTTCCCAATATTATCCATTTCAGAGACTCAAATCCAGAAATATTACCTTTCAATATCAAATCCTTAAATTTGACTTAACTGATTCTTTCCAGTTCTTTCCTATAAATTTTGAGGTTTTCTTACATTGTTACTTTAAAAAACCGTAAATTTTCTTAGTTTTTCATATCTTGCAGATTCTTAAGCAAGCATTTCTGGTTTGAAGTTCTCACCAATCAAATGTTTCCACTAAGGTAATTCCACTGAGGCTTTCCCTATATTGCTTTCAAGGAGAGAAACTATGTATACTTATTATGCCAGTCAGGTCTCCTACAAAATTGCCTAAAAATGTTTAGTCTCTGGGTTTTCTATGCAAAGATCAATCTTATCCTGAACCCAAAACAAGCTAATATATTTGTGTGTCTTTACTGACATTTTTCATAAATATATTTTAGACAAAAAGTAGATAATTTCACTCTTAACTTCCCAGAGATTTGCTTCACTGTTAATTCATTCTTCTTCCTCACCAGCTTGAACTCAGCAGAAAGAATATTCCTCTTTAATATCTGTCTGCTTAATTCTCTTTGATTTGTTGGGTTTATTGTTGAGTCATGCATTAGATAATATTTAGACAGATCAACCATCTCTCTGATCTCTGTTCACAATGAACTCTCTAATTGCCTACTGCTCCATTCCTGTCTGCATTTTGGAAAATCAGACCATGATGCTGTGCTCCTTCTCCTCGCTTACAAACAGAAGCTGATGCATGTGGATCCAGTACAGTGCTGGTCTGGAGTAACAGGTGAGTTCCTTCATGACTGCTTGGTGTCAGTGGACTGGTCCGTATTCAAGAAATCAGCGGTCAATCTAAATGAGTATGCCACTATCGTCACAAACTTAATCAGTTAGTGTGTAGAGGACTGCAGCCCAAAGAAATTAATCCAAATGTTTCCCAACTGGAAAACATGGATAAACCAGGAGATCCAATGTAAATTGAAGTCAAAATGTGAGGCATTCAAGTTGGGCGACCTTGACCCATACAGGAAAACTAGGTATGACTTTCGCAAAGCCATCAGGGATGCCAAGAGAAAATACTAGAGTCCCAGACTAAGCACACAATTGTATGTTGATTGCATCAAAGCTTACATGATATAACGGGCTACAAAGCAAAGTCAAGTAGAATTGCTAGCAACAATGCATCCCTCCCGATGAGCTCAATGCATTCTGTGCTCACCTTGAACAGAATGTCAGTGAAATGACATCACATGCCCATTGGCCTGTGGTGTACCTGTAGCCAAAGTCAGCACTGTAGATATCAGATCAGCCTTCCTGAGAGTGAACCTATGGAATTCGACTGGCACATATGGAGTCCCCTGCTGTGCACTCAGATCCTGAGCGGACCAGCTGGCAGGGGTATTTGCAGACATCTTTAACCTCTCTTTAGTCCATTCGGAAGTTCCCACCTGCTTCAAAGAGACCACTCAGGCAGCATGTCTTAGAGCCATTGGGCAGTAGTCATTGACATCCGTCATTATGAAGTGCTTCGAGAGGTTACTTATGGCATACGGATTTCCTGATGAAGGGCTTTTGCCCGAAACGTCAATTTTCCTGCTCCTCGGATGCTGCCTGACCTGCTGTGCTTTTCCAGCACCACTCTGTTCTAAACACTACTTATGGCATACATCAACTCCAGCCTTCCAGATTGCCTTCATCCACTGCAATTTGCCTACTGTTACAACAGATCCGCGGCAGCCACCATCTCCCTGACCCTACACTCAAATCTGGAACATCTGGATAACATGTCAGACTCCTACTTATTGACTTTAGTTCCACTTCCAACACCATAATTCAAACTAAACTCATCTCCAAACTCTGAGACCTCGGATTCCGCTCCGTCCTGTCCAACTGGATCCTCGATTTCCTGACTCATAGACCGCAATCAGTAGGGATAGGCAATAACACCTCCTCGATGATAATCCTCCATAATAATCCTCAACATCAAAGCTCCATAAGATTGCATACTCAGTTAGAGTATTCTGCTCTAACTCCATTTACAAGTTTGCTGATTACACTAGACAGAATACAGGAAAGAGATACAGTTTAGTGGTATGGTGTAAAGACAACAGTCTCTCAATGTCAGCAAAATGAAGGAGGTGGTCATGACTTCAGGAAGTGGAGTGGAAGACACACCCCTGTCATCAATGTACTGAATTTGAAAATTGTCGAGACCTTCAAGTTCCTAGAAGAATGGATTATCAACAATGTGTCCTGGTCCACCCACACTGATGTTTTGGTTAAGGAAGCACACCAACACCTTAATTTCCTCAGACGGTTAACGAATTTCAAAATGTCCACAAGGACTCTTACCAATTTTTATTGATGCACCATTGAAAGCATCCTATCCAGATATATTACAACTTGGTGTAACAACTGCTCTGCCCAAGACTGCAAGAAATTATAGTTGTCAATGCAGCCCTGTCCACTACACAAACCAGCCTTCAATCATTTAACCCTGTTTATACTTCTCACTGTCTCGGAAAAGTAGCCAACATAATCAAAGAACTCTCCCACCCCAGTTATACTATCTTGCATCCTCTTCCACCAGGCAAAAGATACATAAGTTTGAAAACAGGTACCAACAGATTCAAGAACAGTTTCTTCCGTGCTGTTAACAGACTTTTGAATGAACATCTTATACGTTGATCTTTCTCTGCACCTGCAGCTGTAATACTATTCTGCATTCTGTTCTATTACTCTGATGTACTTATGTATGGTATGATTTGCCTGGACAGCACGCAAAACAATACTTTTCACTGTATCTCAGTACATGTGATAACAATCAAATCACATGAAGCTATTCTTTAGTTAATAGTTCTTAGAGATTATGTCATGTTTAAAATCCTGTTTGACATCTTATCTGAAAATTATTTTGTGTGTGTGAATGTTCAGAACATCCATCTTGCAAGAGATTGCCCTAACTAGCTGGAACTGTCTGGGGAAGAAACCCCAAAGGAGTATGATGAACTGTTCCACTCTTTGCCAACCGATTGATACTCCAGACTTCTGCCTGAATAATGAGATCAGAGACAGCCTCAACAAAATTCTGATCAAGTTATCATTTAAAACATTATGTCAAAATAATCAATTTCTGTTTATTTGTAGAATAATTGTGACGGAACAGGAGCTAGGTATCTGATAGGATGTGGTTATAATGCCTATCCAATGGGATCTGAATATGCAGATTACCCTCAGCTGGATGAGAAACAGCAGAAAGACAGAGAGGCCCGGAAGTTTCGGTACATTGTACATGCTGAACAGAATGCCTTAACTTTCCGGTAGGTACCCAAAAGACTTTTTGGAACAATTTACATGATTGGTTTTAAATATAAAGGACGAAATGCTCGCATTAAACCTTCAATGACCCAAAGCAGCATTCCTGAAGAAGGGCTTATGCCCGAAACGTCGATTCTCCTGTTCCCTGGATGCTGCCTGACCTGCTGCGCTTTTCCAGCAACACATTTTCAGCCCAAAGCAGTATCAGCCAGTGAATGTGCAGTCACTGTTGTAACTTAGAAAAATGGAGCAAGTAATTTTACCGTAGCAAGATACCATAAGCAACAGTGACCATCTTGAAGATCTATTATTAGTGATGTTGGCTAAAAAAGAAATTTTGGCCAGGGCTCCAGGAGAGCTTCCCTGCTCCTCTTCAAAATATCGGTAACAGTCTTAAACCACCTAAGACTGGATCACTGTTAAATGTCTTATCCAAAATCCGGCACCTAAACCACACTGACTGAAATGTATCAGGAATGACACTCCTGACCATTTTCTCGAGGGATGAGCAATAAATGTTGACCTTGCCAATGATGCTTGCGTCCCATGAACAAATACTAAAAAAAAGTAACATTCAAACAATAATTCAGGGTAAAAACCTCCAAATCTTTACAAGGAACTATGTTCCTATAAAACGTATCTACTGTAGTCACTAGAAACCTGAAACAAAATGAGAAAATTTCAGAAACCCTGAGCAAAACGCTGCATCCATAGAGAAAAGCAATAAGTCCATATTTTGGGCAATGCCTGAGCCTAACTTGCTCAGTTTCAGAATTTTGTCTTTGTGCTGTTTTTATGATTCTTTAGTGGCTTGTGAGATTTGTGATGTAGGAACAAATAAATGTGTCATACTGGTCGCCAGTTATAGGAAGGATATCTTAAGCTGGAGAGGGCTCAGAAGAGATTTACCAGAATGTTGCCGAGTATGAAAGATTGGAGTTAAAAAGAAAGGTTGGTTAGGCTGGGACTTTTTTCACTGGAGCTTAGAAGGTTAAGAGGCAATCCTCTAGAAGTTTATAAAATAATGAGGGGTATAGATTGGGTTAATGATATTCCCTAAGATGGGGGCTTTCAAGACTAGGGGGCATATTTTTAAGGTGAGAGGAGAGAGATTTGAAAAAGACATGAGGGACAAATTCTTTACATAGAGGGTGGTTCTCATGAGGAATGGACTTCCTGAGGAAGTGGTGGACATGGGTACAATTAGAACATTTAAAAGACATTTCATGAAATTCATGAATAGGAAAGGTTTGGAGGGAATATCGGCCAGGACCAGGCAGGTGGAGCTAGTTTAGCTTGGGATTATGTTCAGCATAATTTGTTGGACTGAAGGATCTGTTTTCACATTGTCTGACTCCATGACTTTCTGATGTAAAGCATCCATTGTTACTTATCCATTTGCATTAAGCTATTAGGTTTACCTATTTTCAGTCGATTCAAATAAGAATCAACCAAGACTAAAATATTTCAAAATGTATAAAGCACTTTCCAATTAAAGGTGCCAAATGACATTATCAAGGAAATGCAGTTTGAATCTCTGTGATTGGCTCCTCTGATCCAGATGCTAAGTTTGAAAGATGTGTTGTCATGGTGTGTATAAATGGAATGCACCATAGGAATGCAGGCATGCTGAAAACAACATTGAATGAAAAATCAGGACATCTAATCTGCAGTCTATTGTGCTTTTTACTATTTATCAGATGTTCAATGTGTTTCTTTTGCAGATGTCAAGATATTAAAGATGAGGAAAAAACAATGATTTTTGTTACCAAATGTCCATGTGATGAATGTGTACCTTTAATAAACAATGCTGGTATCAAGCAGATATACACGGGTGACCTTGATGCTGGCAAAGTGAAGGCAGATATATCCTATCAGAAATTCTCTGGTTTGCAAGGAGTGAGAAAATTTACCGTAAGTAGCTCATTATAAATAATAAAGCAAGAAGAATGCAGAATCATAGATCTTCATCCCACAATTACATGTTTTTTATAAAATGTACCCCAAATTTGTATCATCGATAGTCAAAGGTGAGGTGCCGGAAGACTGGAGGTTGGCTAACGTGGTGCCACTGTTTAAGAAAGGTGGTAAGGACAAGCCAGGGAACTATAGACCAATGAGCTTGATGTCGGTGTTGGGCAAGTTGTTGGATGGAATCCTGAGGAACAGGATGTACATGTATTTGGAAAGGCAAAGACTGATTAGGGCTAGTCAACATGGCTTTTTGCGTGGGAAATCATGTCTCACAAACTTGATTTGAGTTTTTTGAAGAAGTAACAAAGAGGATTGATGAGGGCAGAGAGGTAGATGTGATCTAAATGGATTTCAGTAAGGCGTTCGACAAGGTTCCCCATTGGAGACTGGTGAGCAAGGTTAGCTCTCCTGGAATACAGGGAGAACTCGCCACTTGGAGACAGAACTGGCTCAAAGGTAGGAGACAGTGTGTGGTGTTGGAGGGTTTTTCAGACTGGAAGCCTGTGACCAGTGGAGTGCCACAAGGCCACTACTTTTCATCAATTCTATAGCTATAAATTCTGTGTTACGATCGAGCCCTCCACAATTACCTGATGAAGGAGCGTCGCTCCGAAAGCTAGTGTGCTTCCAATTAAACCCAGACTGGAAGCCTGTGACCAGTGGAGTGCCACAAGGCCTGGTGCTGGGTCCACTACTTTTCATCAATTATATAAATGATTTGGATGTGAGCGTAAGAGGTATAGTTAGTAAGTTGCAGATGACACCAAAATTGGAGGTGGAGTGGACAGTCAAAGAAGGTTACCTCACATTACGATTCGGAGATGCCGGTGTTGGACTGGGGTGTACAAAGTTAAAAATCACACAACACCAGGTTATAGTCCAACAAGTTTAATTGGAAGCACACTAGCTTTGCAGCTGTACAGGACATTGGTTAGGCCACTGTTAGAATATTGCGTGCAGTTCTGCTCTCCTTCCTATCGGAAAGATGTTGTGAAACTCGAAATAGTTCAGAAACGATTTACAAGAATGTTGCCAGGGTTGGAGGATTTGAGCTATAGGGAGAGGCTGAACAGGCTGGGGCTGTTTTCCCTGGAGCGTCAGAAGCTGAGGGGTGACCTTACAGAGGTTTATAAAGTCATGAGGGGCATGGGTAGGATAAATAGACAAAGTCTTTTTCCTTGGGGTCGGGGAGTCCATAACTAGAGGGCATAGGTTTAGGGTGAGAGGAGAAAGATATAAAAGAGACCTAAGGGGCAATGTTTTCACACAGAGGGTGGTACGTGTATGGAATGAGCTGCCAGAGGAAGTGATGGAGGCTGGTACAATTGCAACATTTAAAAGGCATTTGGATGGGTATATGAATAGGAAGAGATCTCCTTGCAAATTTGTTTCTTAATTTCCCTCTGACTATTAAGAGGTCTATAATACAATCCCAATAAGGTGATCATCCCTTTCTTATCTCTCAGTTCCACCCAAATAACATCTCTGGATGTATTTCGAGAATATCCTCCCTCAGTACAGCTGTAATGCTATCCCTTATCAAAAATGCCATTACCCATCCTCTCTTGCCTCCCTTTCAGTCCTTACTGTAGCATTTGTCTCCTGGAACATTAAGCTGCCAGTCCTGTCCATCCCTAAGCCATATTTTTGTAATTGCTATGAAAACCCAGTACGATGTTCCTAACCGTGCCCTGAGTTCACCTGTCTTCCTGGTTAGGCCCCTCGCATCGAAATAAATTGGGTTTAATTTATCAGTCCTACCTTGTTCTCTGCCTTGTCCCTAACTGTTTGACTTGCCTTTGTTCTCAACTGTACCAGTCTCAGATTGAAATCTTTCCTCATTATCTCCTTGAGTCCCATCCCTCCACCTTACTAGTTTAAATCCTCCTGAGCAGCTCTAGCAAATCTCCCTGCCAGTATATTAGTCCCCTTCCAATTTTGGTGCAATTCATCCTTTTTGTACAGGATACTTCTACCCCAAAACAGCTTCCAATGATCCAAATATGTGAGTCCTTCTCCCGTACACCAGTTGCTCAGCCGTGCATTCATCTGGTCTATTCCTGCCCTCACCAGCTCGTAGCACCGGGAGTAATCCAGATATTACTCCTTTTGAGGATCTCCTTTTTATATTCCTGCCTAATTCTCTGTAATCTCTCCCGAGAATCTCCACCTTTTCCTTTCCTATGTCATTGGTTCCAATGTGTACAATGACCTCCTGCTGACCCCTCTCCCCCTTGAGAACATTCTGCACCCTCTCTGAGACATCCTTGATTCTGCTTGCTCAGAAGGAGAGATTGAACCTACTAGCCAACCTCCTCTTCGGATTGATTTAACTGGTTCAAAACGAGCCTCAATGAGTGAGGGTTATGGATTTATGTCCCACTTGATCTCTATCCCTCTCTCTCTCTCTCACCCACCCGCCCCTCGCCGCTCTGTGGGTTTGGGATAGAGCCTTTGTCTTTGGCTTAACCCATTCAGAGATTTGGAACCTTGAACCTTGTGTCTGTTAGCAACTTGGAGACTATTTCTAAATACTACTCGGGAAGGGCAAAACTCGGTCTATCCTTGGGAAATGGGGCAGGACAGGTGACTGTAGTGACAGTGGGAAGCACTTTGGGACCAATGACCAAAGTTCTACAAATTTTAAAATCATTATGGAGAGGGACAAATTTGGGCAAGGCAAATTTCGATGGAATTGGACAGGAGTTTGCAGTGGTTGATTGGTGTAGATTGTTTGTCGGCAAAGGGACTACTGGTAAGTGGGATGCCTTTAAAAGTGAGGTAAGTAGAGTTCAAGGCCTATATGTTCCTGTGAAGGTGAGGGCAAGGGCAAGGTTAGCAAGAAGAGGGAACACTGGATGATGAGATATTGAGGCTTTGATGAGAAAAAAGGAGGAGGCATGGCTTGGGTACAGGCAGCTAGGATCAAGGGAATCCCTCGAGGTATATAGGAATTCAGGAATTTACTGAAGAAGGAAATCAGGACGGAGAAAAGGGGGTACGAGATAGCCTTGGCTGAGAAGATTAGGGTGAATCCAAAGAGGTTCTTTAAGTATGTTAAAGGAAAAAGAGTAACTAGAGAGAAAATCAGACCCCTCAAAGACCAAAGTGGAGATGTATGTGTTGAACTGCAGGAGATGGGAGAAGTCCTCAATGAATATTTCTCCTCTGTGTTTATCGTGGGGAAAGACCTAAAGCTTGGGAACTTGGAGAAGTTAGTGGTCATATCTTGGGGACAGTCCATATCACAGTGGAGGTGGTTTTGGATGTGTTAGAATGTATGAAGGTGAATAAATCTCCTGGCCCTGACCAGATATATCCAAGAACATTGCAAGAGGCTAGAGAAGAAATTGTGGTGGTTCTAGTTGATATTTTTGCATCATTGTTAGCCACGGGTGAGGTTCCAGAAGACTGGAGGGGAGTGAATGTTGTGCCATTATTCAAGAAGGGCTGCAAAGAAAAGCCTGGGAACTGTAGACCAGTAAGCTTAATAACTGTGGTGGGTAAGGTATTTGAGAAGATTCTGAGGGATAAGATATACATGCATTTGGAAAGACAGGGTTTGATTAGCAGTAGTCAGCATGGGAGTGGGAGATCATGCCTCATAATGTTGTTAGAGTTCTTTGATGAAGAAATCAAGAAGGTTGATGAGGGTAGATGTAGTCTGTATGGATTTCACTAAGGCCTTTGATAAACTTCCACATGGTAGGCTGCTCTGGAAGGTTAGATTGCATAGAATCCAGGGTGAGCAGTCAAATTGGATACAACATTGGTTTGATGGGAGGAAGCAGAGGGTAATAGTGGAAGGATGCTTGTCGGACTGGAGGCCTGTGACTAGTGGAGTGGCTCAGGGATCGGTGCTGGGCTCATTGTTGTTTGTTATCTATATCAATGATTTGGATGAGATTGTACAAGGCATGGTTAGTAAGTTTGCTGATGACACTAAAATAAGCAGTGGACAGTTAGGGAGGTTATCAGAAATTGCAGCAGGACCTTGGTCAGCTGGGGAAGTGGGCTGAGAAATGGCAAATGGAGTTTAATATAGGTAAGTGTGAAGTCTTGCATTTTGGAAAGTCAAATCAAGGTAGGAGTTTCATGGGGAATGATCAGGCCTTTAAGGAGTGTGTTGGAACAGAGAAATCTTGGAGTTCAGGTTCACAGTACTCTGAAAGTGGAGTCACAGGTGGACAGATCAGTGAAGACGACTTTTGGCACACTGGCCTTCATCAATCAGGGCATTGAGTATAGAAGTTGGGAAGTTGCTGAGACTCCACTTGGAGTAATGTGTTCACCTTGTTTTGATCACCTTGTTATAGGAAGGATGTTATTAAACTGGAAGGAGTGCAGAAGAAAGTTACAAGAATGTTGCCTGGACTTAATGATCTGCTTTATAGGGAGAGGTTGGACAAGCTAGACTTTCTTCTTTAGAGGCTAGGAGACTGAGGGGGACCTTTATAGAGATGTACAAGATCATGAGAGACATGGATGGAATGCACTCAGTCTTTTTCCCAGGGTTGTGGAATTGAGGATGAGAGGACATCAGAATAAAGTTAGAGTGGAAAGAATAAAAGTGGACTTGAGGGCAATTTTTTCTTTATACAGAGGGTGGTATGCAAATGGGATGAGCTGCCAGAGGAAATGGGTGAGGTGGGTACATTAACAAAATTTGGAGAAATACATGACTAGGAAAGGGTTAGAAAGATCAAGGCCAAGTGCAGAGAAATGGGGTGGCGTGGTTGAACATTTTGGTCAGCATGGACCAGTTTGGGCCAGAGGGCCTGTCTCCGTGCTGTAGGTCTCTATGATTGGTCCATTGGATGTCCCACTCTTTGTACTATCTCAACCCCACACCCCAAGCAGTCTCTGTTGCTGCTGCTGTCGCTGCTCTTAGTCTCAACAAATCTATTGGCACAGCACTCTGCCCTTCCAATCAGAGGCTACTCTGTCTCCCACATTTGCTACTGATAGGTTTACAAAATTAATCAGTACCAAATGCAGGAGAGAAATAGTATGTGTTTGGAGGAGCATCTTTTTACTGAATTTTCCTGCTCCAGGTATCAATTGATAACAAGCTTGAAAATTGTTGATGATCCCTTTAAATAGCATTAGTCTGAAGGGAGGTATCCTTCTTGTTGCTAAACACATTTGCAAGGGCACATTAACTGGAACACCGTGGTCAAAGTTAGTATCGCCAGTCAAACTCATGATATCATGATAACTCTACGTTGCCTGCATGTGTTCATTATGTCCCCTCCCCAAAATGGTGTCTGGCATAGCTTGCCCCAGAAGCTTCCAAACCTGCATCCCTCACACTGAGGATATGGGTACTATTGGAATTGTTTGCTTTCAGTGAATGATCCATATATAGATCCCTTGTAGACTGTCTCCAAACTAGGAAACAATGATATGTTGCTTTCATGCACTTTAATCATATTACACAGCCAATTCCATATAGTGATCATGAGAGTACTGCTGCAGAAAGATATTGCAGCTAGACATCAGGGAGAATGAAAGCTCAGAGTTCCATTCTGTTTACAATGATTGATCAAAGAAGTTCAATATCTATTGAACATTTGGGTGTTGTCTTGCAAGTGTGATGATAAAATGCCAAAAAAGCTTTGATAATTTTAAATTACCTGTTATACGGACAGCACTGTCCATTTATTTTGACTCCATTTAAAGTTGACATCCTGTCTTTGTTGACCATACCACGCAGCGCTGATCCATTTTTATCTTTGCCTTTGCAATTTACACCTCACTATTTCAATATCGACATGGAATGATAACCTGATGAGTTGACAAGCAGTCTTTGTACCTGCTCCAGTACCTTGTATTTTGAAATGGTGAACATATTTTTACATATTTGGCATTTAATGCTTCAAATAAAAAATAATATACACTTTTCACTGCACTTCTGTACTTGAGGACATGTGAAAATAAAATCTAAATCTAATAAAACACAAAGAAGCCACTGTTTGTTTGTTTTCTCTCACTTTCACAGATGTGCATTGTCACTTTAATCAAAGCAAAATTAACAAGTATATTTAAAATAAATTTGAAATAGTTACATAATATATTTTATACTTTTTTTCTACTCAACCTGTTCAGAGAAGTTATTACCTCTGGAGCAGGTGAAACTTGAACCCAGCCTCCCAGTCCAGAGGTAGTGACACACACCACTGAACAAGACAGCCGCCATATACAGTGGTCTATCACCATCTAGTCATGGTAATGTCACTGACCTGTTATGTTGACAAGGTTTACATTGGACCAAAGGTGTTGATGTGAAAGGGTAGGACTGTGACCTTCTAAGCCATGAAACCATTTTATTCCTCTTTAGAGCACCAGGTTGATACTGTCACTGTTTTTATCACAACATTTTGCTTCCTATTTCCTCTTTTCATGTCTTTTTCTACTAATCTGTTGTGGTTGTACACTTGCTTTTGTACTTAGAGCATACCATATTTATACTTGGAAATTATGGGTCTGTTAATGTCCATTGGGTGATTCTAATCTGGTCCAGCATTTATCTATCATCATTACCAAACGCACATTGTCCATTCATTGAGCTCATTGCTAAATGAGATCTTGATGTTTGACAATTGGCTGCCATTTTTCCTAAGGTGACTACAACAAATGAGGTACTCATTAAAATATAAAGTGCTTTGGAACATTGTGAGGTTGAGAAAGGTGTAGTATGAATATAAATAACTTTCGATAGTGTGGAAAGTGAGTTGAATATAATGAGCTCCATTATTATATAATATACAGAAGAGAAGCAGGCCATTCATCCCAATTCTTCTTGACTGGTATTTATGCTCAACATGAAGACATAACTAATAGGAGCAAGTCTAGGTCATTCAGCCCTTTGAGTCTGCTGTGCCAGTGAATGAGATCGTGGCTGATCTAATTCAACACTATTTTTCTGCACTATTCCTATCTCCCTTGATGTTTTTAACATGTAGAAACCTGTCAATTTCAATCTTTAATTTACTCAACAATTGAGGATGCACAGGTGTATGCGGCAGACAATTTTGAAAATTCACCATTCTCTGAGCTAAGTCATCCCTCCACATTCAGTCCTAAATAGCCTTCTCTGATCTGAACCGCGGTCAACTCCAGCCAGGATATCTACCTTGTTAATCCCTATAAGAATTTTGTATATTTGAATGAGATCTCCTCCGATTCTTCTCAACTCCGCAGACTATATCTCTTGTCTACTTTATCTTTGCTCCTAGAACTGTCCCTCTATCCCAGGAATTAGTTTACTGAACCTTCATTGCAATCCCTTTATAGCAAGTCGCCCCTTGAATGAAATCGAAATTACAGTCTGTTGTCAATCTCTATTGTCATTCTATTCATATTTACTTTATGCATTTGTCTAGTTTCCTTTTGAAACCATCCAAACTCAATCACTACTTGTGGTAATGTATTCGTTATTCTCATTGCGTGCAAAAAGAAAAGTTGCAATTTAAGCAGTGTTTCCTCAGAGCAGTAATCTCTATTCTCTCATATTTGTAGACTTTGTTTTTAGATTAGATTACTTCGTGTGGAACAGGCCCTTCGGCCCCACAAGTCCACACCAACCTGCCGAAGCGCAACCCACCCAGACCGATTGCCCTACATTTACCCCTTCACCTAACACATTTTCTTCAATGTTTCTAAGTTCTTTCAACAGTTTGGAGACCAGAACTGTACACAGTATGTGAAGTGCAAATGTATACATTTTAATAAAATATTTTGAATTGTATATGCCTTGAAATAAGCCCATGCACTCGTACTAGCATTTAAAATTGTTTTGCTGACCCGTTAATCTGATTTTCTTGATTTGTTCCTCAAACCTCTTCTTTCTGTCACTTTCATAGAATTGTCTTATTGTCTAAGGTGTAGGTGATATATTTTTCCTCTCAAAGTGCATCACCTCCCATTTCCCTATGTTAACATTTAATTGCTACTTAACTAATGAGTTGAAAAATTTCTAAAATCTTGTATTATATTGCATTCTTCCTCAGCGTTAGCTGTAAACCCCAATTATTATTTATATGTGAGGAAACATAAATATTATTACATGGTTAGTTAAATAGTAGTATGTGCCTGTATAAATGAAATTTTGTTTAAGGGAATGCATAATGAAAAACTCCTTGTACTCTTACTGTAGCTTACAACTTGATGGTAGTTAATCTATCAGAATGCAAAACAAATAATCTTGATTAAATTATACTATATGCACTATAACTTATAATGCAAGGAAAGGAGTTTGTTTGCTCAATTCTATTTGCATGTAAAATCATCTACTCTTCCTTATGTAGGCCCAATGTTATTACCCAAACTACATTTATATCAGAGAATCACATTGCCAGATTGTTAACATCTTATTTCCCTATATAGACACCTAACAAAAGAAGAAGATCAACTCAATATGAAATATTCATGCAATACAAATAAGGATATGTTCTATTCAGTTCCGTTTTTATTCCATTGGCAAGGCAGATGGGTTCGGTAGTGTTTGGTCTGTCTTGCTTCTGAAATAAAACCCTGTAAGGAACTCCTGTCAATCTGTGTCTGAAACCTTTCTGTCTGAAAATGTTCAAAATCAAGTTGGGTACCTATTCCTGTGAGTCTAACTCCGTTTTCGTGTCTGGCTACTATCTTATTCAGCTGAGATGAGGAACCACCTATGTGTGAGTGAGAGTAGACCCTTACTACCATTGTAGAAGTCCCTAATGCACCATACTGCTGTTACAACTAATATTTCATGATATTGGGAGTGTAAATATAGCCATAATTCTGAATTTTCACCATTAGACTGAAGGCTCAAACATTGAATATGTATATGTATATTTTACAGTGCACAGCATTACTGTGGAACCTGTACAGACATGATTGAGATTCATCCCTGGACTGTGAACTGTATTTAAGCAGATCGATATTACATTAATTTTGCTGCCATTTCTAGAATGTTACACCCCTAACTCCAATTCACACCAGTTTAATTAGGCTTTACCTAATATGGGGCAGCATCATGGATACCCTGAGAGTCGGATGAAAGGGTTAAAACAAATGTAACGACTTAAATGATGTGTTACTAATATTTTTAAATGGGTGAGTTTTAATAGCTGAAAACCAGTGAGCAATTTTAGCACAATGCATTCTCCAGTCATTTTAGGTGAGACATACAAACAATAACCATCTTTTAGGTAATTATTTAAAATAATTACTCTATTTACATGAAGCCTCCACTTTGATTTTTCTTTACAGTGGCAGGAAGCTCCAACCAACAGTATTATCACATCAAGTGTCCACACTACTCACAGTGAGTATCTGTTCTCTTCTGCAAATCAGTCTTCATATATTAATAAATTGAAAGTATGGGTCTAATGTTGCACTTTACAAAGCCATAAAGAACAAAAATAATAAAAGTTGTGTATTATCTGTACTGTTTTCAAGTTACATTTACATTGCTTCTAATAATCTTGTTTAGCGGTTGGTAGCTCAGTTGGCTGAACAGCTAGTTTATAATGCAGAGTGATTCCAACAACATGGGTTCAGTTCCCACAGGTGAGGTTACCATGAAGCTCTTAACCTCTCTCCTTGCCTGAGGTGCGGTGACCATCAGGTTAAACCACCACCAGTCATCTCTTATTAATGAGAGAGCAGCCCTGTGGTCTGGTTAGACTATGGCAAACTTAAGTTCTTTTCAACACCATTTTTAATCCATTTATTTCAGGGCACTAAGCACAGCCTCAGAAAAAAGATCTCTGCACTTTTTGGGGATTTTTGACTTGCAGTGGATGAACCATATCTAGATTCCCTGTAGACCAACTCAAAAACGGAAAACATTTTAATGTGTTTCACACTGAATGGACTGCTGTTGATCTCGAAGGCAGCTTGTCACCACATTCTGAAGAGCAAATAGGTGTGGGCAATAAATGTTGGGCCCAGTCAACTTCTCATGAATGAATTGTTCAAAAATTAGATATTGCTTCAATCCCATACTTTCATTTGTGGAGAGATCAAAGGTAGAGAGCTGTCTGTGTCAGATAGTTGAACCATCTGTAGTTTAAATGACTCCTGTCACAACTAGGAATTCATCTCCAGTCCCTTGGCTTTTAAAAATCTATGTGATGATTTCCTGAGGGACTATATTAGCAATTTAAGCCCACCCTTTAAGCAATTGGTTATAATTCACAAGTTCTACAGTTTTCTGTCATCAGGACTCTGGAGGTCACGCTTTGCAAAGGTGTAACAATCCCCAAAAGGTATTGTTCAACAGCTTAAAATAAGAAAAGATTTTTTTTGGTTTGACATTGGGAAAATAGATGCTCAATGCAACCTGCTGACAAAGATGATGTTCTCATCTAGCATACTTCCCTGTACATCGCAGAAGCAAAGCATTGACTCTCCAACAGTACTACTTTTCTGCCCCTGTACAGTGACCTCACCTCCTTTCAATACCTTCCCTCCACAACTTCCCACCTGATGATTTCCCCATACCATTTCTACTTTCTTCCCAAAATCCACAAACAAGACTGCACTGGCAGACCAATCATGTCAGCCTGTTCATATCCAGTTGAATTTATTTCTTCCTATCTTGACTGTGTTCTTTTTCTCCCATTGTCCAGTCCCTTAAAACCCGTAATCATGATTTCTTTGATGTCCTACACCATAGAATCATAGAATAGGAGGAAATGCTGGATGTCTTGAAATGTATAAAAGAGGATAAATCCCCAGGACCTGATCAGGTGAACCCTAGAACTCTGTGGGAAGCTAGGGAAGTGATTGCTGGGCCTCTTATTGAGATATTTGTATCGTCAAGTTTAACAGGTGAGGTGCCGGAAGACTGAAGGTTGGCTAACATGGTGCCACTGTATAAGAAAGATGGTAAGGACAAGCTAGGGAACTATAGACCGGTGAGCCTGACGTCTGTGATGGGCAAGTTGTTGGAAGGAATCCTGAAGGACAGGATGTACATGTATTTGGAAAGGTAAGGACTGATTAGGGATAGTCAACATGGCTTTTTGCGTGGGAAATCATGTCTCTCAAACTTGATTGAGTTTTTTTGAAGAAGTAACAAAGAGGATTGATGAGGGCAAGAGCGGTGGATGTGATCTATATGGACTTCAATAAGGCATTCTGCAAGATTCCCCATGGGAGACTGGTGAGCAAGGTTAGATCTCATGGAATACAGGAAGAACTAGCTATTTGGATGCAGAAGGTGGTGGTGGAGGCTTGTTTTTCAGACTGGAGACCTGTGACCAGTGGAGTGCCACAAGGATTGGTGCTGGGTCCACTACTTTTTTGTCATTTATATAAATGATTTGGATGTGAGCATAAGAGGTAAAGTTAGTAAGTTGCAGATGACACTAAAATTGGAGGTGTAGTGGACAGCGAAGAAGGTTACCTCAGATTACAACAGGATCATGATCAGATGGCTCAATGGACTGAGAAGTGGCAGATGGAGTTTAATTCAGATAAATGTGAGGTGCTGCATTTTGGGAAAGCAAGTCTTAGCAGGACTTATACACTTAATGGTAAGGTCCTAGAGAGTGTTGCTGAACAAACAGACCTTGGAGTGCAGGTTCATAGCTCCTTGAAATTGGAGCCACAGATAGATAGGATAGTGAAGAAGGCGTTTGGTATGCTTTCCTTTATTGGTCAGAGTACTGAGTACAAGGGTTGCGAGGTCATGTTGCGGCTGTACAGGACATTGGTTAGCCCTCTTTTGGAATGTTGTGTGCAATTCTGGTCTCCTTCCTATTGGAAGGATGTTGTGAAACGTGAAAAGGGTTCAGAAAGGAATTGCAAGGATGTTGCCAGGATTTGAGCAATAGGGAGAGGTTGAATAGGCTATGACTGTTTTCCCTGGAGGCTGAGGGGTGACCTTATAGAGGTTTATAAAATCATGAGGGGGAAGGATGGGATAAATAGACAAAGTCTCTTCCCTGGGTGGGGGAGCCCAGAACTAGAGGGCATAGGTTAAGGGTGAGAGAGAAAAGATATAAAAGAGAGCTAAGGGATAACTTTTTCCACACAGAGCGTGGTACGTGTATGGAATGAGCTGCCAGAGGAAGTGGTGGAGGCTGGTACAATTGCAATCATTAAAAGGCATCTATATGAATAGGAAGGGTTTGGAGGGATATGGGTTGGATGCTAACAAGTCGGACTAGATTGATTTGGGATATCTGATCGGCATGGACGAGTTGGACTGAAGGGTCCGTTTCCGTGCTGTACATCTCTATGACTCTATGATCCCTATTGTTTTAAGCAGGCCATTTGGCCATTAAGTCCACACTGACTCTCCAAAGAGCACCCCACTCAAACCCACCCATACCCTATCCTTGTACTGCTGCATTCCCCTTGCCCAATCCACCAGTCTGCACATCCCAGGACACTGAAGGAAACCCACGCAGACACTGGGAGAACATGGACCTCTATTCCCCATCAGTATATCTAAGGTGCTGTGTTTCTTTCTTTTAAAAGGAAGTTTTAAATAATTGATATCCACTATCACCCTCTTTTGCCTGACAAGGCTCGTGCTGCCTTTGAGTAACCACTCCTTTAAGGTGAAGAAGCAACTTACTTATTTATCTTTCAATCTAATTTACCGTATTTACTGCTCATAATGCAACCTGTCCATATTATGGAGGCCACTTTGCAGAATACTGCTCAGTCCACAAACATGACCAGGACTTTTCAGTCACCTGCCATTTCAATACACCAACCTGTTATCATGCTCACATTTCTGTTCTAGTCTGCTGCAAATGAAATCCAACGCAAACTGGAGGAACAGCATCTCATATCCCTTTTATTTTGTGGACTTTTGGACTCAAAAGTTTCAGATCACATGGATATTTTCTAAATAAAAATTGTTTGCTGGAAAAGCTCAGTAGGTCTTAAAATCCCACCAATTTCCCCCAACAACATTTCCCTACGAATACAGATTTCCATTATTTCCTGCACTTCTCTTGACCCTGTGTTCTGCAACATTTTGGGACATTGTGTGTCCTCATTTAATGAAGACAGAACCAAAGTATGTATTTAAATATTTCTTTGTTCTCCATTACAGTTTCCCATTTCTCACTATAAGGGATGCATATTTGTCTTCTTACCTACAAACTGATTACAAATGTGTTTATATGTTCTCTGTAAGCTTACTCGCTCTCTCTCTATTTTTCCCTTCTTACGCGATCCTTTTGTCCTCCTTTTCTGATTTCTAAACGGCCCCCAATCCTTATGTCTGCTGTCTTTTTGGCCAATTTGTATTCCTCTCCCTGGGATACAATACTATTTCAAATTCCCCTCGTACATCGTTGGGCTACCTTTCCCATTTTATTTTTGTGATCAACAGGGACGAGCAGTTGTTGCAGTTCACCCATGTGCTTTTTAAAATCTTAATTAACTCTTAATTACCTATCCACTGTCAATCTTTAAGGAATGTTTCCCAATTTATCTTGACCAGATCGTGCTTCATACCATCATAATTTCCTTTATTTAGATTCAGGACCCTCATCTCAGAATCAACTACATCACTCTTAATGAAGAATTCTATCATGTTATGATCAATGTTCCCCAAGTGGTCCTGCACAGCTAGATTGACTATTGTACACAAGGAATTCCTCTTCCATATGATTACTGATTTGATTTGCAGATTAAAGTAGCCCATCATGACAGGTGGGCCTGTATTGCTTGTTTTTCCAATTATCTGTCTAATGCCTTCTGCAACATTATCACTACAATTTGGGAGTCTACATAAAACCCCCAATATAATTTTTTGCCTCTTGGTGTTTCTAAGCTTTACTAATACTAACTTCATTTCAGCTGAGCTAATATCCTTCCTTACTCTTGTGTTGTTTCCTCTTTAATCAGCAGTGCTGACATACATCCTTTTCCTTTTTCTATCCTCTCCCTTTTCTTTCAATCCTGTGGTTACTGGAAGGTAGTAATGGCAGTTAATGGAATGGTATGCTTATCCTGGGAGATCAGGGAGAAGTCAAATATGCCTGACAACCTTGTCTGCAGGAAGTGTGTCCATGTGCAGCTCCTCTAGGACCACATGGACTCACTGAGGAGCATCCAGGAGACAGAATGTTTTATTGATAAGGAGTTTCAGGGATGTGGTCACAGCCAGATAGATGGGTGACCGCCAGCAGGAGCAGGCAGGCAGTACAGAAGTGCCCTCTGGCTACTCTCCCCTCTAACAAGTTTGCTGCTTTGGATAGTGTAAGGGAACTGGCTTCTTGGGGAAAGCAAGAGCAGCAGCCAGATCAGTGGCACCATGATTAACTCTGTTGTACAGCAGGGAGGGTCAATGTGTAGGTTGGGATAGGGGACTTGATAGTCAGGGGCACAGATAGGCATTTCTGTGGCCACGAGTGAGATTCCATGATGGGGTGTTACCACCCTGCTGCCAGTGTCAAGGATGTCTCTGAGCGTGCACAGGATGTTCTGAAAGGGAGGGTGAACAACCAGAGGTTGTGGTCCAGACTGGGACTAACAACATAGGCAGGAAGCGAGATGAGGGAATTTAGGGAGTTAGGTAGAAAGTTGAAAAGTAGGACCTCTCGGGTTATAATCTTGGGATTGCTCCCTGTGCCACAGGATAGTTTAATGTGCGGCTAAAAAGCTGGTGTAGGAGGAAGGACTTCAAATATCTGGATCCCTTCCAGGGAAGGAGGGACCTGTATAAGAACGGCAGGTTGTACCAAAACTGGGGGGACACCAAGATCCAGGGAGGTTTGCTTGTGCCACTCGAATGTTTAAACTCGTGTGCTGGGAGTTGGGAACCAGAGCAGTGATTCAACATGTGGAGTGATTGAGGAAAAGGTAGAGGTTAACTAAGTCTTAAGTCTAATAGGAAGAACAGACAGGGCCAGGTCAATAAATAACATGGGACTGGTAGTCTGAACTGTATTTATTTTAATGCAAGGAATGTAACAGGTAAGGCAGATGAGCTGAGAACCTGGATTAGTGCAAGGAATTTCAGTGCTGTAGCCATTATAGAAACTTAGTTGAGAAAACAGCTGGACTGGCAGCTCAATGTTCCAGTGTTTAGATGTTTCAGGTGAAATCAAGAGGGATGTAAAAGGGTTGGAGGAGTTGCATTACTGATTTGAGGAGAATGTCAGAGCTGCACTAAGAGAGGACATCATGAAGGACTCCTCTAATGAGGTCATATGGGTAGAACTCAGGAATAAGAAATGGTTCAATCACTATGATGGGGTTATACTGTCAGCCTAGGAGACAGTAAGGTCTGCAGCTGCTGGAGATCAGAATGTGTTGCTGTGCTTTTCCAGCAACACATTTATACCGTAGGCCTGTCAGGAGCCAGCAAGAGATAAAGGAACAGGTTTGTAACCGGAGCATGGAAAGATATAAAGACAGCAGGGTTGTTGTAGTAGGTGATTTTAACTTCAAGATTGACCTGGATTCCCATAGCGCTACTAGTAGTGTACAAAATCCCATGCAAGGACTGCACAAAACACTATATAGGACAAACAGGAAGACAGCTAACGATCCGCATTCATGAACATCAACTAGCCACGAAACGACATGACCAGCTATCCCTAGTAGCCACACACGCAGACGACAAGCAACATGAATTTGACTGGGACAACACTACCATTATAGGGCAAGCGGAACAAAGAACAGCCAGGGAATTCCTAGAAGCATGGCACTCATCCACAAACTCCATCAACAAACACATAGACCTGGACCCAATATACCGGCCACTACAGCGGACAGCTGAAACTGACAACCGGAATCGGCAGGGACAGGCCACTATAAATGCCGGAGGAAACACCACAGAAGTGCTTCACAGGAGGCTCCCAAGCACTGAGGATGTCACCTAGACAGGGGACGAAACATTTGCAACAAAAAACTTCCAGCTCGGCGAACAGAACCACAGCAGCGCTACTGGCTTAGATGGAGCAGAATTTGTTAGGTGAATCCAGGAAGGCTCCTTGAAACAATATGTAAATATTCCAACTAGGGAAGGGGCCACACTAGACCTTATATTGTGGATGAGCCAAGTGTGTGGTGCCAGAAAAGCACAGCCAGTCAGGCAGCACCCAAGGAGCAGGAAAATCGACGTTTCAGGCAAAAGCCCTTCATCAGGAATTCTTTTGCCTGAAATATCGATTTTTCTGCTCCTCGGATGCTGCCTGATTGGCTGTGCTTTTCCAGCACCACATTCTTGGCTCTAATCTCCAGCATCTGCAGTACTCGTTTTTGCCCTATATTGGGGATGAGCCTGGCCAGGTGATCTCAGTTTCAGTGGGAGAGAATTCTGGGAACAGTGATCATAATTCCAAAAGTATTTAAGATAATTATGTATAAGACTGGTCCTCTGGTCAAATTGCTAATTGGGGGAAGACTAATTACAACAGTTTTAGGGAGGAGCTAGAGAAAATAGTTTTGGGGTAGCTGTTTGAAAGTAAATCCACATCTGGTATGTGGGAGTCTTTTGAAGACCAATTGATCAGAGTTTAGCACCAGCATGATCCTGTGAGGATGAAAGATGAGGATGGCATGATTCAGAAACCCTGGATGATAATGATATTGAAAGTTTAGCCAAAAAGAAAATGGAGGCATATATAAAGTTTAGGAAACAAAGCAGAACAAGGCCCTTAAGGAACTTAAATAAGGAATTAGGAGGGCTAAAAGGGGACTTGAAATATTCTTGGCAAGAAGGATTAATCAAGGCATTTTACACCTATATTAGGAGCAAGAGGGAGGCCATGGAAAAGTTACATGTCTTCAAGAAGGGAATTTATGCATGGAGCCAAAGGAAGAGGTGTGGTCCTTAATGAGTACTTCCCATCAGGATTCATAAAACAGAACAGCCTCTTGACGTTGTGCCAATCTTTTATCCTACTCTAAGATCAAACTAACCTACATATCCTTCATTTTACTATTGTCTATGTGCCTATCCAAGAGTTGCTTAAACATCCCTCATGTATCTGACTCTACCACCATTGCTGGCAGTGCATTCCACGTACCCACCACTGTGTGTACAGAACTGACCTCTGACATCTCCCCTTCCTCCAATCACCTTAAAATTATGCCTCCTTGTGATAGCCACTTCTCCCCTGAGAAAAAGTCTCTGACTATTCACTCTATCTATGCTTCTCATCATTTTGTACACCTCCTATCACGTCACCTCTCATCCTTCTTCACTCCAGTGAGATTCATCAAGGAGAAGGACATGGATGATACTAAAATTAGGGAGGGCTGTGTTAACATACTGGCAATATTTAGGTGGGGGTGGTTTTGAGTATCTTGAAAAACTTTAAGGTAAATAAGACCTCAGAGCCTGATGGAATGTATCTGAGGATACTGAAGGAGGCAAGGGAGGAGATTGTTGGGGCCTTGATGGAGATCTTTATATCCTCTTCAGTCTTCTAGGATTTTGCCTGTGGCTAAAGAATAGCCGATGTTGTCCTTCTTTTGTTTAAAAAGGACAACAGGGATAATCCAAGAAATAATTGGCCAGTGAGTCTTGCATCGATAGTAGGGAAACTATCTGAGAAGATTCTTCAGTACAGGATAAACTCACATTTGGAAAAGAATGGTAGTGGAAGGGTGTTTTTCAGGTTGGAGGTCCATGGCTAGTGCTATTCTCAGGGATCTGTACTGGGACCTCTGCTGGTTGGATGAAAATATAGATGGATGGGTTAATAAGTTTGCAGACAATACAAAGATCAGTGGGGTTGTGGATAGGGTAGAAAATTGTCAAAGGATACAGTGGGATATAGATAGGTTGGAGAAATGGCTGATGTAGTTTAAAGAATCCCTGCAGTGTGAAAGTAGGCCGTTTGGCCTATCAAGTCCACACAAGCCCTCCAAAGATTACCCCATCCCTGTAACCCTATATTTCCCATGGCTAATCCACCTAGTCTGCACATGCCCAGACACTATGACACTGAGGCAGCAATGCTAACCACTGAGCCATCAGGTCATGTAATCTGGGTAAGTGTGAGGTACTGCACTTTTTTTGGGAGATCAAATGCTAAGGAAAAGTATACAGTTAATGGTAGGAGCCTGAACAGCATTGATGTACAGAGGGATCTTAGAGTGCAAGTCCATAGTTCCCTGAAAGTGGCAACACAAGTGGATCAGGTGGTAAAGAAAATTTACGGCATGCTTGCCAGTCTTAGAGTTACAGAGCAGTACTATACAGGACCAGACCCTTCAGTCCAACTCTTCCATGCAAACTAGATAAACTAAATTAATCTAGTCCCATTTGGCCCATATCCTGCTAAACCCTTATTCATATACCAATTTCAGATGCCTTTTAAATATTGTATTAGCCTCCACCACTTTGTCTAGCAGTTCATTCCATAGACACACCGCCCTCTGTGTGAAGTTGCCTCCCATAAGATCCCTTTTTCAATCTTTCCTCTCTCACCTTAAGCCGATACTCTCTAGGTTTGGACTCAGTTACTCTAGTGAAAAGACCTTGGCTATTCACTCTATCAGCGCCTCATGAAAATAGCCCCTGCCTATTCAGCCTTTCTCTACAGCTCAAACCTCCAGATCTGGCAACATCCTTGTAAATCTTTTCTGAATCCTTTCAAGTTTCACAACATCCTTCCTATAGCATGGAGACCAGAACTGAATGCAAAATTCCAGAAGTCAACTGGGACTGCCATAGTGTTAAAGGTTTAGATGGAGGGGCATTTGTTAAGTGTGTACAAGACAATTTTCTGATTCAGTATGTGGATGTACCTACTAGAGAAGGTGCAAAACCTGACCTACTCTTGGGAAATAAGACAGGGCAGGTGATTGAGGTGTCAGTGGGGGAGCACTTTCGGACCAGCGACCATAATTCTATTCATTTTAAAGTAGTGATGGAAAAGGATAGACCAGATCTAAAAGTTGAAGTTCTAAATTGGAGAAAGGTCAATTTTGACGGTATTAGGCAAGAACTTTCAAAAGCTGATTGGAGGAAGATGTTTGCACGTAAAGGGCCGGCCTGGAAAATAGAAGCCTTGAGAAATGAGATAACAAGAATCCAGAGAAAGATTATTCCTGTCAGGGTGAAAGGGAAGGCTGGTAGGTATAGGGAATGCTGGATGACTAGAGAAATTGAGGGTTTGGTTAAGAAAAAGAAGGAAGCATATGTCAGGTATAGACAGGATAGATCGAGTGGATCCTTAGAGTATAAAGGAAGTAGGAGTATACTTAAGAGGGAAATCAGGAGGGTAAAGCGGGGACATGATATAGCTTTGGCAATAGAATTAAGGAGAATTCAGAGGGTTTTTACAAATATATTAAGGACAAAAGGGTAACTAGGGAGATAATAGGGCCCCTCAAAGATCAGCAAGTTGGTCTTTGTGTGGAGCCACAGAAAATGGGGAAGATACTAAATGAATATTTTGCATCAGTATTTACTGTGGTAAAGGATATGGAAGATATAGACTGTAGGGAAATAGATGGTGACATCTTGCAAAATGTCCAGATTACAGAGGAGGAAGTGCTGGATGTCTTGAAACGGTTAAAGGTGGATAAATTCCCAGGACCTGATCAGGTGTACCTGAGAACTCTGTGGGAAGCTAGAGAAATGATTGCTGGGCCTCTTACTGAGATATTTGTATCATCAATAGTCACAAGTGAGGTGCTGGAAGACTGGAGGTTGGCAAACGTGGTGCCACTGTTTAAGAAGGGCGGTAAAGACAAGCCAGGGAATTTTAGGCAAGTGAGCCTGACCTCAGTTGTGGGCATGTTGTTTGAGGGAATCCTGAGGGACAGGATGTACATGTATTTGGAAAGGCAAGGAGTGATTAGGGATAGTCAGCATGGCTTTGTGTGTAGGAAATCCAGTCTCACAAACTTGATTGAGTTTTTTGAAGTAGTAACTAAGAGGATTGATGAGGGCAGAGAGGTAGATGTGATCTGTATGAACTTCAGTAAGGCGTTCGACAAGGTTCCCCATGGGAGACTGGTGAGCAAGGTTAGATCTCATGGAATACAGGGAGCACTAGCCATTTGGATACAGAACTGGCTCAAAGGTAGAAGACAAAGGGTGGTGACGGAGGGTTGTTTTTCAGACTGGAGGCCAGTGACCAGTGGAGTGCCACAAGGATCGGTGCTGCGTCTCTACTTTTTGTCATTTACATAAATTATTTGGATGCGAGCATAAGAGGTACATTTAATAAGTTTGCGGATGACACCAAAATTGGAAGTGTAGTAGACAGCGAAGAGGATTATCTCAGATTACAACAGGATCTTGACCAGATGGGCCAATGGGCTGAGAAGTGGCAGATGGAGTTTAATTCAGATAAATGCGATGTGCTGCATTTTGGGGAAGCAAATCTTAGCAGGACTTATACACTTAATGGTAAGGATCCTGGATTAGTGGTGCTGCAAAAGCACAGCAGTTCAGGCAGCATCCGAGGAGCAGTAAAATCAACGTTTCGGACAAAAGCCCTTCATCAGCGTGCCTGAAGGGTGGAGAAATAAATCCACCCTTCAGGCACTCTGCCTGTATTCCTGATGAAGGGCTTTTGCCCGAAACGTTAATTTTACTGCTCCTCGGATGTTGCCTGAACTTCTGTGCTTTTCCAGCACCACTAATCCAGAATCTGGTTTCCAGCATCTGCAGTCATTGTTTTTACCTATTTAATGGTAAGGTTCCAGGGAGTGTTGCTGAACAAAGAGACCTTGGAGTGCAGGTTCATAGCTCGAACAGGCTGGAGCTGTTTTCCCTGCAGCGTCGGAGGCTGAGGGGTGACATTATAGAGTTTTACAAAATTATGAGTGGCATAGATAGGATAAATAGACAATGGAGTCGGGAGTCCAGAACTAGAGGGCATAGGTTTAGGGTGAGAGGGAAAAGATATAAAAGAGACCTAAGGGGCAACCTTTTCAGGCAGAGGGTGGTACATATATGGAATGAGCTGCCAGAGGATGTGGTGGAGGCTGGTACAATTGCAACATTTAAGAGGCATGTGGATGGGTATATGAATAGGAAGGGTTTGGAGGGATATGGGCAGGGTGCTGGCAGGTGGGACTAGATTGGGTTGAGATATCTGGTCGGCATGGACAGGTTGGACCGAAGGGTCTGTTTCCATGCTGTACATCTCTATGCCAAAAAGTGGCCTACCCAATATCCTGTACAGCCGCAACATAACGTCCCAACTCCTGTACTTAATACTCTGACCAATAAAGGAAAGCATACTAAATGCCTTCTTCACTATCCTATCGATCTGTGACTCCACTTTCAAGGACCTATAAACCTGCACTCCAAGATTTTTGTTCAGCAACACTACCCAGACCTTACCATTAAGTCTATAAGTCATGCCATGATTTGCCTTTCCAAAATTCATCTCCCATTTATCTAAATTAAACTCTATCTGCCATTCCTTGACGCACCTGTGAACATTGAACGTATAAGTTGGCAAATCATGTTGCATCTTTATAAAATTTGAATTCAGCTACATTCAGCCACATGTGCAGTTCTGGTCACTATATGATAGGAAGGTAGCTTTGGAGAGGGTGCAAAAGAGGTTTACCAGGGTTTGCCTATATTGGAACGTTATTAGCTTAGAGAGACAAACTTGCTGGATTGTTTTCAATAGAGCAGGGCTGAAGTACAGCCTGGTAGAAGTACATAGATTTGATAGTAGGAGTCTTTTTCCCAGGGTGGAAGTGTCAAATACTATGGGACATAGCTTTAAGGTGAGAGGGAAACGTTTAAAGGAGATGTACAGTCCGTTCTGCTAGAACTCGGTAGTTCTGTTCTCATGCAATCCAGTGTTAAGAAAATCACTTAAAGCAGGGCCAGAATTGCATTATGATCAATTGCTTTGAAAGTTTGTGCTTTAGAAACAGTGTCCCTAATTTGTCAAATCGCATTATAGCAAATTCAAACAAAACATGCATTATAGCAGGAAAACCTGTACAAGGCAAGTATTTTATGCAGAGGGTGGTAGGTGCCTGGAACAGACTACCAGGGGAGGTAATAAATGTTACTATTGCATCTGCTTCTAAGAGGCATTTGGAGGGATACATGAACAGGCAGGAAATTATAGTGATATGGACCACACGCAGGCAGATGGGATGAGTTTAAAATGACATCATGGTTGACACAGACAAGGTGAGACAAAGGGCCTGCTCCTGTCTGTACTATATGGTTCTATGATTCTAGTGTAAGGTTTCTTAATTCACATCAGGTCATGACAATTTGATGTAATTAGTACCCTTTTCGATGGGGAAGAAAAGTGATATTTTATGCCATTCTGGTGCAATTTCTACTTCATGGTTAGGAAACCTCAAATCAAATAGAACAGCTTCTGGTGCTAGTTTAGTCAACCTGTTCAGAGACGTTATGACTACTTCTGAAATAGTTGGGACTTAAACTCAGGCTCCGATGTTTTTATTATCACTGCACCAGAAGACCCCTCTTCAAGACAATACAAGCCAAGTTCTGAACATGTTCATCTATTTGGCTAAGTATTTTAAAAATTATGTCTTGCACTTATCTTGCTGAATTCTACATGGTCCCTACAACAAAGGTGTTAGTAGCTGCTCCATTTATCCTCAGGTTTGCGCTGTTTTGGCCAATTATTAGATATTTATCTGCCCCAGGGTACTTGGTGCTATAATTATGGATTCTCAACCATAATTTCCAGCACACCTTACTTTCACTTGGTTTCTCTACACAGGAAAGAGAGGTCCAAATAAATCTTTCATACTCCAGAGTGGCTGCACCACAATATCTGCATCTACTTTAGAGTCATCAGTACTGGAGAACCCTCAATCTCCCTTGGGCAAAGGCGATTTGAAAAGACCACTCACAACTCCTTGGTCTGAATCGCAAAAGGAGGAACTGCTAAATTTGGAAATCAATGAACCAGCTTTCAAAAGGAGAGTAGTGGAGCAACAGTCCTATCTCCAAAGTCTCCTAACTTCAGTGCAAGTGATGAATGATGCTGTGGACAGAATGATGTTGACCATGTCAAGACTGAATAGCTCTTTAGCTGATGTCCAAAATTTGCTTAAACAAAAACTGACTGCATTCCAGACTACCAGGGAGGAGGCATCACCTCAAATAGTATCGGTGGTAGAAAACTCTTTTATCCAGGGACTGAGCAACATAGGAACATCTCTTCAAAATTCCCTGAATGCTGGTATATCTGACGTGGGTTCAAAGGTTCAAGAAAGCTTGCAAATGGGATTTGAAAGCCTTGGGGAAAAAATACAGTCAACCATGAGAGAGGGTTATGCCAACATGATAAATGAACAAATCTGTGCACACCAAAACCTGAGTGACAAATATGAAAGAGCCTTGCCCACTAGAGGCTTACATAACTCATCCCAAGAGGTTGGAAATCATGATGTCAGCCAGTTGCACCATCCCAGCCAGCTTTCATCTGGCTCCTCACTAGAAAGCAGGATTCCTACCACAGAGGTACAAATACCTGGAGGCATGAAAATCTAGGTATGTTAGACTTAAAGGAAATCCTTTAGACTTATATTTTGTGAAGACTATTTGGGGTACAGAATAAATTCAATGTTATTGAAGTACACTACTCATAACGGACTGCAATACTAATGAAGACATTTCTCTGCTCTTTGGCGAGGACAACACACTGATTAGATGGAGCATCATTATTTTAGAACATGTAACGTTTTAATTCTGTTCAAATCATTGACCAAACTCATGTTATATTTCATTCATGTTTCCTTTACATTGTAGTAGCTTTTCCAGTTACTGTGTTACTTATCATTGATTTATCTTGGAGCCGTCGCAGGCATATTATCTTTAGGCCAGGCAGCATTTCCTGTCACCAGACCCACAGTTGTCTGGTTTGAAAGCTTTGCAATTTATTTTGCTAATTTTAGTAGCCACTCATGCAAGCCTTTTTAGCAATCGCTTTGCTGCAGCTCTTTAGCGGCACCACAGCAGTATATGGATATCAATGGTAGGTCTTGCATGGGATGACTTTTGTATTTGTGACTGTCTTTGCCCTCTTTATATTTCCTGGTAATTTTCAAACAAGTGTAGTTTGAAACTTTGTAGAAGAGCTCAAGAAAAAAAGTTGCTGTTTCTATACATGTTTGAATCAACTCAAGGATTAATGTTCGGCTCAGTTGTATTTGGGGTAAAATATTTCACATGCAAGGTCGATGAGGGATGCAAGGTCGGCATGGTGGCACAGTGGTTAGCACTGCTGCCTCACAGCGCCTGAGTCCCGGTTTCAATTCCTGCCTCAGGCGACTGACTGTGTGGAGTTTGCACGTTCTCCCCATGTCTGCGTGGGTTTCCTCCGGGTGCTCCGGTTTCCTGCCACATTCCAAAGATGTGCAGGTCAGGTGAATTGGCCATGCTAAATTGCCCGTAGTGTGAGGTAAGGGGTAAATGTAGGGGTATGGGTGGGTTGCGCTTCGGCAGGTCGGTGTGGACTTGTTGGGCCGAAGGGCCTGTTTCCACGCTGCAATCTAATCTAATCTAATCTAAAAATGTGGAACCATGGCAGCGATGTGTAACTACGGCAGACTAATGAAGTTACAATATAAATGTATGTTAGGTGAATCAGTCTCTCAAAACAGTTCTCCATGTTCTATATTATCAGCAATTTCACTACAGGATATGTTCATTAATGCATACATGTCAGTATAGAATTCACAGCAGATGGATGCTCATGGATCATGGTTCTGTCCCAACCTCTGAGCCGGGGGCCTAGGTTCAAATACCACCTGATCCCAAGGTTTGTCATCACATCTCTGAACAGTTTGATTAAAAATATCTACACAATCTTTCCCATTAAGAACTTACTTTGGACCTTGAATAGTTCTAGCAAAATGGCTGATTGGTGTGGAGTGGTTGTTTACCTTCATTAGAATTTCTGCTTCTGAGTGGAGCTGTGTAAAAAATGTTATGCTGTCCACAAGGAAAGTACAAATTGGGTTATGCTTTCTAGTTGTTTTATTCCTTAATGTGCTCTATGCAAAATAAGCTGAATCACATTTCCTCCTGCATGCTTTGTACTCTGAAGTTTCTTTGGCTCTATCATAACATACCCAAGTGTTCAGTATCTACAATACAAATTGATCTTGTGATATTTCAATACAGGATAAAGACAGTTTAGCTTTAATTATTATTCAAGTATTATGTGTTGGCATTCCCAAATAATGCGATGACAATGCACAGCAGACTGCACAGTTGTAATGATTTGAAGTAGAAATAAAGCAGGACGTTTAAACTGTAAATGTTCTACAGTTTTATGTTACTCAGAGTTTGAGCCATACACTGTTGAAGATGGGAAAGGGATACAGTACTAATGAACACTCAACACAGCTACATAAGAAACTACGAACTAATGAAGCAGCAGAGATCACAATTAAATTTATAAAGCAGCAAGTTAATAAATAAATAAATAACATAGTCATAAAATAAAATGGAGAACTGACCAACAATTTTAATTCATTTAGTTCAGGGAGAATTTTTTAAAATAACCAGAAATCATTATTGTGAGTCGGTTCTATAGATTTGAAATTTGAAGGCAAGGGCCAACTCAAATCAAATATTTATGCTTCATAAAGGTATAACAAAGTCACAGAGCATAGATAATTTTAATCTGCAATATTATCATCCTTCCTATTTAACATTTCTGTTGCAATGCAGAGGCACCAGGCTTTTATTCAATTAGATTAAAAAGGTCCAACTTCTTCTTACCTTTGGCTTATCTAGAACCTTCAACTAGTGTTCTAAGTATAGGGGTTCAAATCCCAGATGATGAAATTTGAATCCAATAAAAATCTGGAATTAAAAATTGGCTTAGTGGTGACTATATCACCATTGGCAATTGTCATTAAAAACCCAACTGGTTCACTAAGTTACTCCAGATGTAGTGGTTCTTAACTGCTGCCTGGATGATTAATACTACCAAAGCCAGCAACACCACAAGCCATATATTGACAAAAAATACAAAAGGACTTCAGCAGTCTCTGAAGTATAATTCATTTGGAGTTCTGAGTACACAACAGAAGGAGGAATGTCAAGGCTAGATTTAGGCTACAGCAACAAAAAGGATTATTAGAATCTTCAAGAAGCCATTGGTAATAAAAAAAAGTACAACCACTCAACATAATTGTTTTGTTTGCCAAAATAGTTCTAAAAGCCACAGCAAATATGAAACATTAATTTCTTGGAGACTGTGAGGACAGTGTAAAGCTTTGTATTTCTTTTCATTACATTTCCTGACAGCATTTACTGTCTAACTTCTCTCATAAATGATCTCACTGCGAATGTCTGGAGGCTGCTGATAATAGTACTTTCAGCACTAGTCAATTCCTTTGAGGAAGGAGAGATGTAAAAGACATCATTGCAGTACAATTGCATTATGTTAATAAGTAGCTTGCACTGTTACAACTGATTGGAGGTTCCTGTTCCACTTCAGAGATCTCAGCACACAAGTTAGTGCTGCACTGTCAGAGGCATCTTCCATTAGATGAGATGCTGAACAAGGAAGCCATTTTTCATTTCAGGTAGATGCAAAAGATTCTCATGACAGATCACTTGGGGAGGGGGTCCTCTCTTATCCTGAATCTTTGTTCCTTAACGTACTATAATTAATTATCTAGTCATTACAGTCCTATTTGTGGGACCTTGCTGTTCACAACTCAATTGCCAATTCTCAATTATACATCTTTTACATCCTACTTTCCTTCCTCAAAGAAAATAATTAGTGCTGAAAGCTATTTACCAGAAACGTAATGAAAAGAACTACAAAGCTTTATACTGTCCTCAGTCTCCATAGACATGGTTTTGAAGAGTTTTTGGCAAAGAGTAGCACACAAAATAATTATGTTGAATGGTTATACTTTTTTATTATCAATGGCTTTTTCCCCTACTATTACCAGACTTCTTAATGGATCTCTCAAATTTAATGTTGATCTTACTTCTTGTGCACCTTCTTTGCAGTCAGAACTTTGTACTCCTCATTCTGTTCTACCACCATGATCTTTGTATGATATGATCTGCCCATACTGCATGCAAAACAAAACTTTTCGCTTTACCGAGGTACATCGGACAATAATAAATCACACCAAATCATTTCCTATATTGAGTGATCACAAACAATTAATTGACTGAAGGTGTAGGAAATCCTGACTTCATGAAAGCAGCATTTATGTGCAAATTATTTTTGCTGCGGTAAATTAAAGAAAATCTGTATTATTTAGCATTCTGTACGCATCTTTTTCTAGTTCTCAGAAGCCACCAGAGGGTGGACAGCAACCACAAAAATTAAGCATAACCCTCGTGGAAAATATATTAAAAACTGGGAAGGCACACCAAATGTTAGAAGGTTTTCGTATGAAATTACATGGGTTTCTCAGGGTACCTCAAACTAGGAACAGGGGGAAAAAGTGAAAATCTTGTATTACTTTTACAGGGAGACACCCAATACAAAATGGGATGGGTGTAACAGAAAATGGTGTTCACATCAACCAGTGAATGCAAATGGAGCTTATGTCTCTTTCTTCAGAGGTGTAGAATCTCACACCTTCTTCACTTGGTGAGAAACCAGTATGTTCTCCAGTAAGCAGCTCATTGTGATCTTCAGTAATTGATTATTAAGTTAGTGTAAGCCAGGTCTAGAATGAAACTATACATTGGGTTTACTGATTGAAACCCATCAGCTCGTGATGGCCAAACATAAACATGAAATAATACAGGGAAAAGATTCAAACCATAATAATCATACAGATCAACCGAAGGGTCTGTTTCCACTCTGTACAACCGAAACCTAGTCAACTTAAAGGACTGAAAAAATCTTAGCTAACTAAATCAAATGCAAAGAAAGTCAGTATCACATGCAACTGGAAAAGCAGCTGATTTTAATCAGACTTTGGAAATATTCTCAGAAGACAACTTCTGAACTGATGTCACTGGAAAGGTCCCATCTAACTACCATTATTTTCCCATTTAAAATATTGAGCATTCCAGCTTATTGGTAAATGTTGGGAAAGTTATTATTTCTTTATCATATTTTCCTAGCCAACTAATTTACTAAAACCAACAGCTTTACTCGCTCAGGTCTTGAATACTAGTAAGGAGGCCCAAATTTATTGTGTACGCATTGCCATAACTGATTAGCTTGTTTGGCCTTCTTAGAAGCTAGTTAAGAGTGGACAGCATTGGTGTTGGACAGGAGTCACAAATAACAGATTTTACAAAAATTCAACATTTAATTGTTATTTTAATGATACCACCTTTTTTATTTCCAAATTTTTAAAACGAAAATTCAATTTCTCAAGTCATCAAGATAAATTGTAAACATCAGTTCTTCTAAGTATCCACAAAGGAGTATGGAACAAAAAGAGGGGAATAGATGTGGAGGAGGATGATGAGATGAAGATTAAACAATATTAAAAGTGAAAGACAACACTTATAAAACTGCAATATCGTCTCATAACTTAAAAGCACCACAGTAGACCAGAAATGCAGCCTTAAATCAGTATGTTTCCTTTTAATTTTTAAACCATGTCCACACAAATTTTGCATACTGGCTCACCACTGGAATAAACAATTTAATCTGATGTACTCTCCAGATTGTTTACTTCAGTAATAAGGCTGGTACAATGTTTCACAACTTCGTAGTGGCGGTACAGAAAGAATTTCCCCAAAGCATCTGACTTGAAATGCAAAAACATATGGTTAGCAATTTAACGAGCAAATAACCCCTCAAAATAATACAGAATTCACATTATATCTTTAAAAGTGAACCCAAGTAAAATAATTTTGGCAAAGCATAAATCATTTAACACAAAAAAACTGATTAAGCTTTTCATTATTTTATTTAAAAAGTACTCAAATTAGGCTGTTTTGTGATTGTGAAGAGCTGACCATCAGAGCAATTACTTCTAAATGCAGCCATACAGTGTAACGAGTATTCATTGAATGCAACCACATATGTACAATTACACGTTTTGGAAAGAAAAACAATATGTGCAACCATAAAATTAAATTACAGCTTGACCCCTTCCAAGCAAATAAAATAATGACTGGGACATTTCTACATAAAGACTCACCAATCATTCTTTACCAATTTAAGCTGACTTGTTCACAATAAAAATTGTGTACCAATATAAAGGAGTAGGTTTACATGGATAGGCATAGGGTGTCTGCTCTTAACATTAAGCTTACATACCTTAGACCTCTAATCTAATGCAGTGTGGGAACTTTCAACAGGATCAAGTCAAGATGATTTAGGAAGCCCATTCTTAAAGCAAGTCAGAATCATTTAAAAAGTAGCAAGCTCTGTGCATTTACCATGGTGAACAGATAGCACTGCAGACTTTGCCTTATCCATAGTGATAAACATATTCAAAATAAAAACTAATTTACATAGTAATACAGTAGCAAACAAGATCAAAGCCACCAAGGCTGTTGCCAACTAATCAAACTCTCGCTAAACAAATCCCAGACATGGTCACTTAAAAATTTAAAACTAGCAAGGCAAAGAATCACTGCTACCGTACGAGTATGTAAACTCCTAAACTTACAAACAGCCATAGATGTAAGAGGAAAAACAAACTAATATACAGGCACTCAAAGACAATATGCATGAATAAAATTAGTTTTATCATATATAAATATTAGAAGTGAGTTACTGTTACTACACAATCCCTTCCCTATAAAGAAATGTAATCAAATTGTACACAGGTGCGGTAAATAGTTAAAGCTCCATTCACTGATGTAACTTCCTATCACCAAATGTGTTACGACTGTTGAGGTGCTGGTCTTTTCAAATCCCTGATTTGTTTGATCAAATAGGACTTTTCATCATTAAACTGATCATCATCTGTTCTGTCTGCTTGAAACTGACTAAGGAACTCTATGAGTTTGGTCTGGTTTTTCAACAGGATGTCCAGAATAGGTTGCGTTTTATTGGGGTTTGCCACAAAAACCTAGAAAGAGTAAAGGGAGAGATCAATATACAAATTAGGCAATGCAGTTAATCCGAAGATGTTCAAATGTCATGTTGAAAATCGTGGTATCAAGCCTAAGCCCTTGGTATCACCCCACCTCACCAAATTCTAAATTTTTAAATTAATATTTCACAAAATCATAGCTTGCTGCATGAACCGGGGATTTAGCAAGCTAAACAAGTACTCTTATAACTGCCTGCAGCTTGTTTTATTCATTACATCCCTAGTTCTCCTGTGGCTTAATGCAATCTGTTTACATCCACTAGATTTACATATTTTGGATGAGGACGCTCAAATCATAAAACTCAAAGCTATAGGAAAAAGGTTTTGTTTCCCTTGGTAGGACACTGGGCACTTTAAACATAGCAGCACAGATTTTATACACCACCAATTTTACAGTGGGCCAGCATAGAAAATCAAACTGTACACTACATTCTACATCACATCAGAATGACAGAATAAAGTTTCAGTTAGAATGACAATTACTTTCAGCTGCCTGGGTACCAAGAGACTTTCATGCTGTGTTATGGCAGACTGGAGGTGATATTTATGTGGGATTGTGATCTATTCCAATTGAAAGAAGACTCCTTGGTTTTTTTGCAATAGTAATTTTAATAAAGATGTTTTGCAGTTTAAACAATGAACTAAGCAAAACAGTTTAAGAAAAATATTGCTGAAAATGCACAGCAGGTCAGGCAGCATCTAAAGAACAGGAGAATTGACGTTTCGGGCATAAGCCCTTCTTCAGAAATGAGCAAAGTGTGTCCAGCAGACAAAAGGTAGGGAGGAGGGATTTGGGGGAGGGGTGTTTGAAATGCGATAGGTGGAAGGAGGTCAAGGTGAGGGTGATAGGCCGGAGTGGGGTGGGGGCGGAGAGGTCAGGAAGAAGATTGCAGGTTAGGAAGGCAGTGCTGAGTTCGAGGGATTTGACTGAGACAAGGTGGGGGGAGGGGAAATGAGGAAACTGGAGAAATCTGAGTTCATCCCTTGTGGTTGGA